>NW_026864208.1:0-18024 GCF_026571515.1 Ruditapes philippinarum
TCCCAAAAACTGATTAAAAGTAAAAACCGAGACAGTGGTTGGTCTAAGTACGATACATTCATGTGTGATACATATGTCTTTCCTGAAGCATCTCCTCAACTCAAAAAGCCTAAAGACAGAGAAATTGCCTGTAATTGTTCATACCGTGAATCCTGTATTGACATTGCTGTACAACTCAAAGAAAAAAAAACACAGAAAATGAACAGTTAAAGTCTGAAATTTCAAATCTTAAGAAAACTAAAGTTTCTAAATTGACAGTCAAGAAAATGAAAGCTGACATTGTGAATAACAAAAGACTGGTTCGTGTGTTGGAGTCTCGTCTTAAATCGAAAAATGCTTCACTAAGAAGAATAAGACTAAGACAAAGTAGAGCAGAAACAAAGAACATAAAATTAAAAGTTCAGTTGGAACAAATGGAAAACAATGTGAGTCAATTAAAGGAAAACATTAATCAAGAAACAGCAATTTCGGTTGAGTTACAAGAAGAAGTGCAAAGAAAGCAAGCAGAATATGACAATATAGTTGCAGAAAGGGATTGGTTGGCAGAAATGGTGGAAGACAATGAAGTCTCATTCTATGATGAGAGCGGGTACAAATACTCATCTGAATTAAGGGAGTGCATATATATGTTGCTCGAACTGAACGTTAGTGCCCAGAATGTTGAGAAAGTTATCCGAACTGTTTTGAAGTTATTCAATAAACACACAGATAGGCTACCGTCAAAAAGTACAGTGCTGCATATGAATGTGAAAAGACTTGTACTGTCCCAAACTCAGCTAAATGAACAGTTGCCAGACAAAACAATTCTTACCCTATACACAGACGAAACAACCAAATTTGGGACTAAGTATTTTGGATACCATACATCAGACACAGAAGGTAGAATGTATGTATTAGGTCTTCGACAGCTCGTCACCAAATCAGGACAAGACACACTTAGTGTGCTCAATGAAATATTACAAGATATTGATGACCGAAGCAAAGAAGCAGACATGACAGCAAAACGGATTCTCATAAACATATCTGCTACAATGAGCGACAGAGCCAGTACCGAAAAGAAATTCAATGAGCTTCTGCAAGAACTAAGGTCCAATGTGTTACCAGAGATGCATGGAAATTGGAATGCTTTGTCTGAGGAAGATCAAGTTGTTGCTAGCTCTGTTCTGAACTTATTCTGTGGCCTCCATTGGCTCTAGAACTTCGCAGAATCTGCAAACCAGTCCCTGGCCGACTGTGAAAAGGGCTTCTTTCAAGATAGGCCAATTCATGACAAATCATTTCTGAAAGCAAAAGAATCTGGTGCACTCAGACTGGTTCGGACAGCATGCAAAGCGCTGGCACGGGGTGCTGATGAGAAATCAGGCAAGTTTAAGGACTTCAGCTCCTTCGTAAAGGACTTCTTGTCTGACAATGGAATGCACAGTCTCCCCCTACAACCATTCCGTGGTAACCGTTTTAACATACTGTTTGAAAGTGCGGCCTCCTTGTTCTTTTTGCATCAGAAGATAAGAGAATTTCTATCAGGCAATCAGACAAACAAACAACCTGCTGCAGTCAGTACTGTTTGATATCCAAGTTCCAGAGTACATGGCTGGAGTAAAAGCTCTTGCGCTGATCAGCAGCAGACTAGTTACTGGGCCATTATGGTCTCTGTTAGAAGATAGAACCATCCATGTATTTGACATGAACATTCACTGCTTGTGATTTTCTTAAATGAAGCTGCAACTGACATGGAGTATTTCATAACTGGAAAAATGAAAGTATTTGCAGATGCCACTGTAGTTAAACATGATCCAATACTTGAATCTTTGCTTGCTCTATGGGAACATGACGACAAGGTCATTATATACCTGCAAGTAGCACTTCCAGCCTTAGCCGAGTTGTCACGGAAAATGTATGCTGATCATTTACCAGGAGGCCAATGGGAACATTTCACAGACGAGATGAAAGGAAAGATGTCAGGAACGCAAAAACACAATAAATTTGCAGAATCAGCATTTGGATATTTAGACCAGCTTTTGAGAAAGAAGCCAAACGTCTCTGTGCTTGCTTCTGAGGCATATTTGATGTTTTCAGCAAACAGAACACACACTTGGTTGAATGAAAAAGATGAACACTTGAAAAAACATTTGATTGAAGAAGCAATGCGTGATGTTAAAAGAGTACGATCTGACTTTCAGCAAAGGAAATCAGAGATTGAAAGGAAACATAAGGAAGCTGTGGCGCTGTCGATCGAAAAGGCGAAGGCTCTTGAGCAGAAAAGGATTCAAAAACTTGAAAGGTACACAGATAGAATCATATACTATGGTTTATGGCTGTCTGAAGATTCTGTTTACAGTGCATTGAGAGAGTTGGATAGTGTAACAGAACAAAAAAGCATTGAAATGTCAATTGAACTTTAGAGAGTATGTTCTGAAGCAAAATCCATCTCATGGAATGGCACTACTGTGTCACATTGAAGGTTCCATGATAACCGCCGTATGAACACATCTGCGGATGTTTCTAAATTCAAAATTTCACCATGTTCGTGTTATATGTTGAATTCTGCTTAAGCCGGTGCTAGGGGGCGTGGATGGTAACTTGCACTTTCCAAAACCGTCCATGAACAGGCTCAATCAAACCGAGCCTGCAACATTTTCAATTGTGTTGTGTTGGACCTCCTTAAGGGATTCTGTTTTTCTCTATTTTAGAAGACGTTTACAGATTTTCTTAATCTGAAAATGGAAAGCGAAAAGACCTCACCACAGAAGAGCTGACTACAAATGTTCAAAAGCTTGTGGCTCATGCCTTTACACTTACAGCAGAAAATGACAATTCAGAAACAGATAGAGTAATACTAACAGGAAAGATGGTAGAGCATAAACTCGCCCAGAATGGAGAAGAAATCTGGTACCAGGGAAAAGTCATCTCACAGGTATTCTGTTCGACCGATGACTGCAGCTCAACTAAATTGTGTTTTTAATCAGTGCCATGAAAATACCTCATTTGTTTACTGTCAATTTAGATCGAGTCAGATGTTTAAGCAAGTTACATTACTAAAAAATCTTCACTAACCTATATGTATTAACTTTACTTATATCATTACCGATAAAATCTGAATTCATAAAGGCTTGATTCGTTGCATGGGTTTCGATTAGTACAGTCATGCTTTCTTTTTTCTTCTTTTTTATGATTGTTTCAAACTATGCACAACTTGTATCTAAAGAATTTATAGATGTTCACTGTTTGTGACACTTTAACAGACTTGGTTTTTCTAAAGAGCTGTTTATGTTTCAGGTGCCAGGTTACCAGTGTTGCGTTCATTGAACGCCGCCTTTCCTTGTTGATCTTGTTTATCATATTATTTGGTTAAACATTGTTTATGATGGGGACCCTGCTGTCTACACCTACCAGTTGCTGAAGGACTACCAAGAGGCTTGCCTGAAAATAACTGTCAATTAAAGTAATATTACTTTCATAATATTCCAGTAGAAAGTGAGTTTACCTGAGAATGAGATTTTTTGTGTTGTGTTGCGGGATTCAGACTTCTGGACACTATCTATATGTGCAGTTATGTGCTTTGATACTTTGATACTTGATTCTATATGTGATTGATAATTGTATTTTGTTGTCATTTTATGTCTGTTTTGTTATTATCATTAAACAATATTCACTAGTCAATTCTTAGGTACTTTATTTTTATATATATGTGTTAATATATATGTAGAAGGACAATCCTGTGATTTTGGTATCACGTAACACAGACGGTTGCTATATTCAAAATGGGATAACTTTCTTATATGAAAAGATATTTTGTTCATTTAAAAAACATTGTGCTTCATTTGCAAAGACCTTTAAAATGATTTATAACACTCCATACTTTATTAAAAAATCTTTTTTTGCTTGACTTCACTAATCAAGTCTTAATGCTTCCGAGGGATCACTTTGTTTCCAGAATTTTGTACTTCACAACAGCAGGTGTCAAGTGCCGTGTGGCAGCCGTAAAAAGTTGCCCCGTACTTCACTTCAGTGTTGTTATATTTTCTGGTCCTTCGGGATCATTGATGCCAACACTATAAAGTGTTGAGAATTGAGTAGGGGGCGTGAGTGATGTTGCACTTATTCATTATCACTCATGTACAGACTCAATCAAACCGAGTCTGCAATTCTTATGTTATTTTGTTGTGATTAATGCTTCCGAGGGATCACTTTGTTTCCAGAATTTTGAAGTAAAATCAACTTAGACTCTGTATTAAAATTAAAATCTACCTGTGATTTTTGTCAGCCTCATCAATAACTTGTTCAATGTATCGTCGACCTGAACCAGTGGCACTGATAGAGAATGTAGACATTGTCATAGAGCGTAGATTTTCTTGGCCACGTCTGATTAGATACCACATAAGAAAGAAACTGACACGGTTCTGAAGTCCCCAGGGTGTGTCTAAACGGTTAACAGTCAACATCATTCGGTTTCTCTAAGTCAGCAATTTCTATAATACTTTTATGTTGTACAGATCCTTTACAATCACTCTGAATTGTTTATGTCAATTTAGTAGTCAATCATCAAAAATTTTGAAAGTCCATATTTCACACTGTCCAATGATTTCTTTTTCATATCATCCCCATCTAATTTTCTAATGGAAGCTAAGAAAAGTTCAACTTGTTCATTAAGAAATTCGTTTGACATTTCATTGATAGGAATATCAATCGATGCGCTCAACAAAAAATCCTTAAAGAGCTTTCTGGAACGTTCAATAACTCGTTTGGTGCTGACTGAATCAGATGCAATTAATAACTTTTGTAAATCATCCTTTGTTGTATGTTTCATCCGTTTATTTGCTTGTTTCATTTTTGTGCAGGCAATCCATGCGAATTTGTCTTCTGCTGCTAACCGGATATGACTTGCAATTTTATTATTCAACCCAAAGCGGTTTTACACACGAAAATCATTTTAGGTTACAAACAACTAAATTCGGTGGTTCATGTTCCCTACTGATTTACTGTTGGTATGGCACTAGGTATTCAAATTTAAAAATGAAACCTTGAATCGAGGAAAAAAGATGGCGGCTATTTCAATATTTAGAAAAACGACCACGTGACCAGTTGTTATACTGTTAAAAATACTGTTACCTATGTAACAGTATAAAATTCTTAGTCACGTGGTACACCTGCATTAACAGTAAGAATAACTCTCAGAGGCCTATGGGAAATTAGCATTACGAAAAAAGTGAGGGGTAATAATAAAAGAATGTCTGATGTCCTACTGGGCTCAATTCCAGTGGTTCTGTGTTGTTTTCCAAATTTTTTAGTATTGTTTTCCCCCTGCAAATGTACTTTCATAAGTAAGCTCAACAAGAAATTTTAATAAGTATGGCAAACAAAGAAATCAATGTTAAAAGGGGCTAACTAAACAAATGGAAATGCGTTCGAAATTAAAAAGACAAAATAAATCCAAATTGATAATGATTTTATGAACAGGCTCAATCAAATTTAGCCTGCAATATTTTCAATTTTGAGCTGTTGAGCTTTCTTAGGGATTCTGTTTTTATATGCCCGAAAGAATTTCGGACATATTATGTTATACCCCCTGGCGTCCGTCCGTCTGTCTGTCCGTCCGTCCGTCTGTCCGTCCGTTAGCAATTTGGTTTCCGGAGCATAACTTAAGTTCCATTTGGCCAACAATATTCAAACTTCATAGGATGATTGTCCATATTGAGTAGAAGACCTCTATTGATTTTGGGGTCATAAGGTCAAAGGTCAAGGTCACTATGACCTTAAAACTGAAAACGTTAGCAATTTGGTTTCCGGAGCATAACTTAAGTTACATTTGGCCCACAATATTCAAACTTCATAGGATGATTGTCCATATTAGGTAGAAGACCCCTATTGATTTTGGGGTCATAAGGTCAAAGGTCAAGGTCACTAAGACCTTAAAACTGAAAACAGTTTCCGGAGCATAACTTAAGTTCCATTTGGCCCACAGTGTTCAAACATCATAGGATGATTGTCCATATTTGGTAGAAGACCCCTATTGATTTTGGGGTCACAAGGTCAAAGGTCAAGGTCACTAAGACCTTAAAACTGAAAACAGTTTCCGGAGCATAACTTAAGTTCCATTTGTCCTACAGTGTTCAAACTTCATAGGATGATTCTCCATATTTGGTAGAAGACCCCTTTAGATTTTAGGGTCACAGGTCAAAGGTCAAGGTCACTATGACCTTAAAACTGAAAACAGTTTCCGGAGCATAACTTAAGTTCCATTTGGCACACAGTGTTCAAACTTCATAGGATGATTGACGATATTGGGTAGAAGACCCCTATTGATTTTGGGTTCACAAGGTCAAAGGTCAAGGTCACTATTACCTTAGAACTGAAAACAGTTTCCGGAGCATAACTTAAGTTCTATTTGGCCCACAGTGTTCAAACTTCATAGGATTATTGTCCATATTGGGTAGAAGACCCCTATTGATTTTGGGGTCACAAGGTCAAAGGTCAAGGTCACTATTACTTATAAATTGAAAACAGTTTCTTGAGCATAACTTTAGTTCCATTTAGCCCACAATATTCAAACTTCATAGGATGATTGTCCATATTGGGTAGAAGACCCCTATTGATTTTGGGGTCACAAGGTCAAGGCCACTATTACCTTAAAACTGAAAACAGTTTTCGGAATATAACATAAGTATCATTTGGCCTACTGTGTTTAAACTTCATAGTATGATTGTCCATATTGGGTTAAAGACCCCTCATGATTTTGGGGTCACAAGGTCCAAGGTCAAGGTCACTTTTACCTTAGAATTGAAAACAGTTTCTGGGACATAACTTAAAAGTTCCATTTGGACCACAATATTGAAACTGCAAAGGAGGATTGTTATTTGAAGGAGGTAATACTTTATTTTAGTCCCATGTCTTACAAATGCTTCATCTTTACTAAAAAAAAACCACTTTCGGGCATATAATGCTCCGCCTAGCGGTGCTCTTGTTTTTTAAATAATTTAATTTATTTTAGAAATTGACCGTACTAATAATTTACGATAACTTGCAATTTCTAGTACCGTCCATGAACAGACTCAAAACAATCCTGTAACAATTTCAATTTTGTCGTTTTCGGCGTTCTTTTGGGATTCTGTTCTTCTCTATTTAAGAAGAAAGAATTTATGTAAAAATGGGCATAACTTATATGAAAACATAAATTATAGGATTATCAACCGTCCTTTTTTGATAGCGTATTTAGTGTTACGGTGCACCAACACAATTTTTGGTCATATGGCACAGAAACAGGAAGATGATTTGGCTAACCGTTTGGGGTTACAAATTAAAAGCAACACAAGAGGTCCAAAACCACTTCAATGCTGGAGCTAAGATATGCATAGACTCCAGTAATTCAAACCTATATAGAGTCACGTCTTATAATCACACAAAGATAAACGGTGATTTCAGTTCTGATTACTCAACGTTTAAAGACAACGAAGAGAAAATGAATCTTAACAAAAAGGGGTTTAAAAAGGGGGGTGACGGGGGCAATTGAGAAAATACCTACCGTCAACGACAATCCAACAAGACAGACAACACAAAACATGTAAACATCCAAAACAAGTAACAATACAGACATGAAAAACACATGAAGGAACACAGAGGGGTACCGCCTTGGAACGGTCAGTGGTAGTTAAACCATTGGGGAGTTTAAACCGACTTTAGGCGCGCCAAACCTCACTCTTAGCCCCAAAATGTTCCTAATGACATGAAAGTGTAAATAAATTAATCCCCGCCAAGTGAAATTCTAGCAATGGTCATGGTTACATTAGACGAAATAAATAAAACACATACAAAATTATGTAAATATGTAGAAAAAGGTACAGCCCTATGACCATTACCAAAGTACTCGATGCCTTAAAGGAAGGCAGAGCAACAAGAAAATCACCTACAAGCAAGGGGCAGGACGTGAAGTGGTTGCACACTTGGTTCAAACGAGCGAATTGGTTGCAAACTTGACAAAATGGTGAACACGGCGTGATTTTTTGAAACTGGTGAACGAATTTTTGCCAGGCAAGTGGGTTTCTTTGTTATTTTGAAGTTCATTAGTATGTCTGTTCTATAATGCAATATATATGCCACACTCGGTTAAAGGTTTCAGCATCCTAGATGCTGTTTTGACGAAGTTATTGAAAATATAAACTGATCATGTAGATATTTTTTAATTTGACATGTGACTGTTCTGGTCGGTTTTCTCCTAATTTATTCGAATTTGTAAGTTTTGAACTGCATTTAACAATAACAAAATATGTTACTGTCAATTCTGTACAAATGGTTTAGTTTGCAAGTCCGAAGATAACGTTACATACACAAAAATATCTTGTTCAAGCACAATTTGGTTGCAGACTTATAAATAAATTGTAATTCGTCTAATGTAACCATGTAACCACCCTTGTAGGTGATTTTCTTGTTGCTCTGTCTTCCTTTAGGACATTGAGTACTTTTGTTATGGTCATTGGGTTTACTTTTATATGTTTCTACATGATCATTTTAGTGTTTTACTTATTTAACCTTTTGTAACCATGACAACTGTTAGAATTTCACTTGGCGGGGATTCATTGTATTTACACTGTCTCCTTTATAGGAACATGGTGGGGCTAAGAGCGAGGTTTGGTGCACCATTAACCAGTTTAAACTCCCCAGCAGATATTTTAATGCTGCTGACCGTTCCAAGGCGGCGCCCCTGTGTTCCTAAGATGTATGTCTATGTTGTTTCATACTGTTTTGGTGACACTTTTGCTTGTGTCCCTTATTGTTTTCTCGTCTACGGTAAGTATCTTCCCAATTGCCTCTAGTTTTTATTTCTTTGATTAACCCCCCCCCCCATTCCCCCGGTCTCCTGTCCCCTTCCCCTTTGTGGGCCTATTATTATTTTCTTTGAATTCCTAATCAGTTACAAATTATTTATCATTTAATGATTAACGTGTCGTTGCCCTGTCCTTTTTATGTTTGGGGTCCACCTGGGCTCCTTGCCATTGGTTCTTGTTGCTGGGTCATATGGGGGTTGCGTTCATTGAACGCCGCCTTTCCTAGTTGATCTTGTTTTTCATATTTTATACTTCAAGCTTTTTGGGTTGCAAACTTTTGTGTCAATAATGTGGCATGCGTATTTTAGCGAGGAATAACTAATCATTTTTTAAATAATTAGCAATATTAAGGCAATTATACCCGTTTATCTAATAAGAAATATATATACAAATTGTGCATGCGTGCAGATATATCCTAACACAGGGTCTTTCAAATAGATATAAAACACAATATGCTAAACTGAAGTTCAGTTGTGTTTATCTTCATCATTTTTCTCCTCGATATACTTCTTTTCTTTTTACAAAGTCTTAGGACTTTTTTTATATCTTGGCATGACTTACTGTAAAGGAAAGGAAGATAAAAAAAATAGCAACAAACAGCTTTCATTATTGTTCTTTTTTGAGATTTGAAATAAATTTGATTGTCAAGTAGATAAAAACTACATTAACATTGACACAAGGGCATGATTCACATGTTTCTTCATATTGTTCCTTATTATTGACCAATCGAAACATCTTCCAAATTCCGTAACTCGAAAAATCACTTCAAGTAGTTTTGTCACGTATCAGTCAATGTAAATAACCAACCGTATATCATTTATTATATTATGATATAATAATCAAAATCATCTTTAGTATACCAATTGACATATGATGTACATCAAATCCGAAATATTGTAAACAAGCATGCCATTTTAACTTTTGGTTTGTAAAAATATTTTAAGTACATTTACATACTTTATGTCTAAAGCAACTGCTGATCTTTACATACGAAACAAACAAATTAACATTTCTTGTGGTTTTGATTATCTTTGGAAATTTTACCGAGTAACATCGTATGTGTTCACATGTCCTTATGTTTATGCTTACATACAACAGTACTCTCACATACGTTTGTTTTGTATGTAGTTTTCATTTGCATTTTACATATGACATATTTTAGAATTGAAGTATCAATAAATATTTTCTATGCTAGTCTTTTACTGATGATTATAGTATTGAACTGAGAACCATGTAATTTGAAACATAAATTGCATAATTGTTGTAAAAGAAGAAAGTATAAATAACATTTATGACAAAAACAAGTAACAATACATAAATGTCAATAATTGCCATTGAAAAAAGGTTAATAAATATAACCTTCTATACTCCATTTGCAAAGATTTATTATGGAATTCAATACAATAAGAATAAGTTTGTAACCAAAAATGCTTGAAGCATAAGTCTGCAACCAAAATGTGCTTGAACAAGATATTTTTGTGTATTGAACGTTATCTTCGGACTTGCAAACTAAACCATTTATACAGCATTGACAGTAACATAGTTTGTTTTTGTTAAATGCAGTTCGAAACTTACAAATTCGAATAAATTAGGAGAAAAACTGACCAGAACAGTCACATGTCAAATTAAAAAATATCTACATGATCAGTTTATATCATCAATAACTTCGTCAAAACAGAATCTAGGATGCTGCAACCTTTAACCGAGTGTGGCATATATATTGCATTATAGAATAGACAGACTAATGAACTTCAAAATAACAAAGAAACCCACCTGCCTGGCAAAAATTCGTTCACCCGTTTCAAAAAATCACGTCGTGTTCACCATTTTGTCAAGTTTGCAACCAATTTGCTCGCTTGAACCAAGTGTGCAACCACTTCACGTCCTGTCCCTTGTACAAGGGCCCGACGAAGCAAGACAGAAGACGAATTTTGAAATAACCCTATAGTGCCTATGAAAAAAGGACCTTAACGAAAAGAAAAACTGTCGCTGTTGCCGAAGCCAAGCCGACGAAAAGTTTATGAAATAACTCCCTTTTTTATCGGAAAGTGGAGATAGAATTGAAAGAGAAGGATTCAGATATATGACAACTAGATAAGATAATTAAGAGAACTTATGTAAATTGAGTTTGTATGTACTTTGTCACATTGTCTAGTTATTTTATTACAGTAATTACACATGCACAAATAGGATCAACATTTCATTTAACAAGAGATACGCCAAATAAAATAACAATCTATTCTTTCCTTGACATTTAAAAAAATTCTTGTCTAGTATTGCTTACACGACATTTTTCTAGAAATCAGCTTAGCAATCAAATTTGAAAATATCTTTTCAGAAACTCAAATCTCTAAAGTGATTACAATCTTCGCTTACGGTTTAGAAATTGTAGACATATACATGTATTGGCAGATAGTTTGATCTTTACTATTGAACATCAAGTCAATAAATCAAGAGTTAATTGCTCCGCGCCCCACAGGCGCGGAGCTATTTGTGTTTACTTTTTTTTGTCCATGGGCCCGGATTTGATCATTTAATCCCTTCGATTTACAGCTAAAAGTAAATCCGCATTCAAGAACTCCTTTCGATTTCTGTATTGGTTTCCCCTTCGGTGATTCGCAACATGTCATATTAATGAATCAGAACAGGTAAGCAGTTCTGCTGTACATGAATTCGGAAGCTATAAATAGCTCTAAATGTTCTGATTTTTGACACTTAGGTTATGCATTTGTTATTTCCCTTTTTAGTAGTACATGAAATTATAATTTGTTACATTTTGAATTAATTTACACACAGCATATCAAGTATACTATTAATGATTGAATTTGTCAATATAAAGAAGATGTCATGAATAAAACTTTAATAATTTTGCTTTTGATAATTATTCTTAATTTATATTTATGAAATTAAATGTTTGATAATAACATGTTGATATATTGGTTGTTTTGAAATAGTTAAACTTTAGTATATAAAGTTACATTCCATTAGCGTTAGTGATACAGCACACCACTTAGTGCTTCAAAATTAACCCATTAGGCCGCTATACCAATGGTATGTGCCCAACGGAACGAGACCCGTGATCCATGCCCGGTGCATGTCCATGAGTATTATTCCTCATGTACGTTATTTTCTTATAGTATAGCGAACGGAGGATAGTTATTTGTAGACACGATTTAATTTCATTCAAATACCAAAACCAGTTGTAACATCAAAGAATTAGGTAAAAAGGAAAAAGATTGAATACCAGTTAGGTTTTTGAATAACATCTCTTTAGCAATCGAAGACCAGATGTTGTCATTGGTGCATCATAAACTTCACCGTAGGGAACGTGTTACAGTATCGCGTTTTTCGGTTACAGTATAGAATTTTCAAGATGGAGGATTATTTATGGGAAGAGAGGTAGGTGATTTTTATTCAGGTCCATACTACTATAGTAGTTTAGTTTCTAAAAGATGTTTTTGTGCTTTGCTTGTAAGGAACAGAATCCGGTATCTAGTCATATATTTCTTCAGACCCTGCACCGCAGATTTATCTCTATATTGTCTCATAAATGTGCAGATTTGACGGTTTAAAAATTTGAATCGAGAGACCATCGCATTTTTCTCCCATTCCGACATTATTTAAGCATGCCTAGATAAAGTAAATCTACAAAACGTTAGTCCTTTATGTTTAGAAACGTTTATAAAAGAAAATGACCAGTTGAACCTATTTTCCTGTTAGTAAAATGCGTTTGAAAAAACAAACAATGTTACAGTATAGAGCGAGGTTAATTTTGAAGGGTTACAGCATAGACCTAGCGACTTTGATCCAATTTTGTTACAGTTTATACCCAAATTTCTGTTACAGTTTAAATACTTGACAAATTTCAAACAAAGTTCGTGTATCCATTATCTTTATGAAATAACTCATACCTTTCTATTTAATACATTCTTGAAAGGTTGTATTACTTTTTTTCTTCAGCAGAAAAGTTATAGTTTCCTATTTTTCTTACTTTAAGTTTCAGATTTAGACTTTTTGCAGAATAAGTAATGTCCTAAGTAAGGACTGTTTTCACGACAACAACAGTAACTTTTATCGAATGGTATTGAGAGAAGAAATATTATTGCTTGATTTGATTACACATTATAATAATGCCTATTAGTAATAAAATAGAGAAAAAAGAATCCTTAACAGAAGTCCAACACGGAAAACATGAAAATATTGCAAGCTCAGTTTGATTACACCTGTTCATGGACGGTAGTGGTAACTGCAAGCTACCGTCCACGCCTCCTAGCACCGGCTTCAGCAGAATTCACATTAAACATGAACTGGTACACTTCAGATTTTTTAACATCTATGGATGTGTTCATATGGCGGTTATCATGGAACCTTCAATGTGACACGTTATTGCCATTCTATGAAAAGCGGCATATTTCCCCCCAGGTAAAAAATTGCGTGTGCCCTAAACGAGAATACAATGAGTGAAACTAAACAAAATTAATTTTTGAGAGGGGATCGGAGGTTATGAAGCCTGCATACCATAGATAAGCTGTCAAAAGACACAATTGACAAGCAGGCATTACCCTAAGAATGATTAAACAGTATTTAAGTGGGCAATACTGCAACCTTAAACTTTTTTTATGTTGGAATTTCCATGGAATTTCTTTAGGGATTCTGTTTAACTCTATTTTGTTACGTTTGGCTTTCTTGGATTTTAAGTTTCAACGACACTAAGGTCATGTGAAAACATTCCTGCTTTATTGTTAAGAAAGACCCCAGATACCAAGATACCCTCTGTGAAACATTTCAGACACGAGCGGGCACCTGACTAGAACCACCGACTTTCCGTAAATTAGGTTGATAGATTCCTCACATACAAAGAATCCAAAGTCATGATTGGATTTCAACTACAGCAGTAAATGGAAGATGATTTGAAGTCGGCGGCCTTATCCCGCCTCTGCCACTATTATGTACCTCCATCAGACTCACTAGAGAAGAT
Organism: Ruditapes philippinarum; assembly: GCF_026571515.1. NCBI lineage: Eukaryota > Metazoa > Mollusca > Bivalvia > Venerida > Veneridae > Ruditapes > Ruditapes philippinarum. The sequence goes on from NW_026864208.1 coordinate 13,798, forward strand.
ATTATAATTGTCTGACCTTAATTTATACTCTATAACTTTCAATATTATTTTCTTTTTCAGAAACATGAAAACTGCTATACAGGATGTCTGAAATAAAAAAACGACTTTTAATTTAATAATGACAACAAAATCGTAACTTCAACAAAGAAGCATTCGAAATGACGCCATGATCATGATTTGATTTGAATGCTTTGGTTCGAGATGAGAAGGGTCTTTAAACATTGCCTTTTTTTCAAAATCTATGTTTTGGGTTTTCGTATCCCCGATTGCAACCAAAGCCATTTGAACAACTTAATTGGTAGAAAGTCATGTAAATTTCATCACATTTAAATTTAGTCAAGTAGTTACTGAGCGGATGGAATTGCACACACTTGTGTACGTCAGACGGACGAATAGCCATCGAGCCAATAAGCTCACAGAGATTTAAAAGTCTATGTAACATTCATACATTTTACCTAGTATATATAAAAATATCGAAGTCTAAACTGTAACCGAAATCTGGGTATAAACTGTAACAAAATCGGATACAAATCGCTAGGTCTATGCTGTAACGCTGCCCAAATTACCTCGCTCTATATTGTAACATTGTTTATTTTTTCAAACGCATTTAACGAACAGGAAAATAGGTTCAACTGGTCATTTTCTTTTATAAACGTTTCCTAACATAAAGGACTAACGTTTTGCAGATTTACTTTTTCTAGGCATGCATAAATGATGTCGAAATTGCAGGAAAATGCGTTGGTCTCTCGATTCAAATTTTCAAACTGTAAAATCTGCCTATTTATGAGACAATATAGCGATAAATCTGCGGTGCAGGGTCTGAAGAAATATATGACTAGATACCTGATTCTGTTCCTTACAAGCACATCACAAAAACATCTTTTAGAAACTAAACTACTAGTAGTATGGACCTGAATAAAAATCACCTACCTCTCTTCCCATAAATAATCCTCCATCTTGAAAATTCTATACTGTAACCGAAAAACGCGATACTGTAACACGTTCCCTACGGTGAACTTATGGGTTCTCCAACACTATTTTGGTGAGCTTTTTAGTATTTTCTTTCGAAATCGATAAAGTGTTTAATTTCGTTCGAGGCATTTTGTCGTGACGCGACCTGTCAGTGACTGTCCGTGTCCGTAAAAAAGTAGCTCATCCTGCGAAGGGTATGCCACAACGAAACCTGTATTTTGTGGCCTTACGAGCGGATGGACCCTCATTTAGCATAGGTCTGCATTTTATACATGAAATGTAATGTTTTTTATGAATGGTTTCAAGCAATTCAACAATAAATTATATTGATCTCTAAATAAATCAATTAACAAAAGATTCTTTTACATATATCACCAATGTCAAAAAGCTTCTATATCTTTGACTCGCACGAACATGATGTTAGTGAATTTCTTCATACCTGCCTTAAATTCAGGTAACAGTCTTCTATTATATTAATGAATACTGTATCATCATGTAACGCGTGTATAACAAACAAAAATTTCCGGAATTTGGTCTTTTTAAATTCATTCCATTTTTTTTTCATTCCAGAGTGTGTTTTACTTTCAGTTTTGAAAGAAACCATTTTTTTAATTTGACATGAAAAAAATGCATGTTATATTAGTATATTATAATATTAGTCCCTTTTGTTACTATTTGTATATTTGTTACAATTATAATAATAAAAAAAACCAACAGACTTTGATATTTTTATCATCTTATGTTACTGACTACAGTAGTGACACAAACAGAACATAGTACAGTCTTGTCACATAACATTTACAAGTCGTGTAAGTCTTGTTTGTATTCAATGGAATTACTTTCCTTACCTTATAGGCATCAGTGAAAGCATTTTTTTATATTAAATATCTTTCCCCTCTTTTTAATTATGAACAGTGCATAAGATAAGTTTAATTATGCAAAAATTGGTTTACAAAACATTCGGAAAAAATCTACAATAGTACTTAATCTGAATATAACATGACCTGTGCGTAGGAATAATTTGGTAAGGTATCTGTAATGAGCGCATTTTTTTGCGCGGAGCTTCTCAATTGCTGCATTGCAGCAACATTTGTACTTGTATACAAAAGTGTACCTAAGACAAACAGAAAAGGGTAGTTTCATATGTTAAAAACATGAATAGCTAAAGGCGTTTGTTTGTGTCTTTCGGTTGACACGTAACTGGTCACACCGGGCCGATCTCAGTAAGAATTAGACCTTAAAAGTTTTGGTACAAGCTAGTTTATTCAATCTTTAAGTTAGAATAAAAGAAATAAGTAACCAATTTGCAACCAATCAGTATTTTGGATTACACTGAGGCACAGACAACAATAACAACAACAATTAATGTTAATTGTTGTATGTAACAATTCTTGTATAATAAGGGGTAACAGAGATGTTTAGTAATTTTATTTTTCATGCACATTCAAAAACATCATTTACTTGGTTGTCACTTTTTAATATAGGCTAAACGATTTCATGGCTTTTTTCACTTGATTGCTTAAAACCCTGTTAAAAAGACAAATATATCGATTTGATCTTCGAATTCATTAGGAAATTGCTGCGCATGCAACTAAGACACTAATTATACCCTAGGCTTAAGTACACCTGGAAAAATGTTTAAAGATCATATCTTACTGACTCAGAACCTAGAAAATAAGTCACAATGATCAATATACAGCAAGTATTTGAAGAAGAGTGTATACCTTTGTGATCGATTATAGATCGCAACAGATTGAATCTGAAATATTTAGATTTCGATATGGATAAAAGAACGCTTTATGATTTTTGAGCAAGGATTTAACAGAACACAAAAAATAATAAAATGGCTATTGTAAAAAACGTATTAATACCACCAAATATCAGTATTACAAGTAGTCCGTACAATCGCAATACACTAATCAAAGAAAACCTAAACTGACTGACTTTCAAGATTCAAAATTGTACCAGTTCATGTTAAATGTTGAATTCTGCTTAAGCCGGTGCTAGGGGGCGTGGACGGTAGTTTGCACTTGACAGAACCGTCCATGAGTAGGCTCAATTAAATAGAGCCTGCAACATTTTCAATTTTGCCGTGTTGGGCTTTTTTTTAGGGATTCTTACTTTCTCTATTTTGAACACACTCAACACTCGTCAAAACAAACACGCTATATATATCTAAAACTAGTCCTCTGAGTCCAGCTAAACCTTGACATCCAGATATTCTATAAAGTCCTAAAAATTAAATGATTCCAATCAGAATCCGTCACACCATATCTGTTATCAAAACGAAATTATTATTGTTACCAGTATCATCATATGGTGCTTTAACCACATTCAAAAGGAAAAGTACCGAGTTTCATATGAAAAATTCTTAACCATAAAACGGATCAAAATGTAAATAATATCGATTAAATGAGGAATAATTTGCCAACATTCTGTGACGTGTCACAATAATTATCAGCATAATCACTGTCATTTTAAAAATAGTTTAATCCTTTTCATTTCTAGTTCATAATGCCTCTTTTATTGCTGTCAAGTTGAGGAAGAAATTAGCTATATTTTTTTAAATAGACAGGCTACTTTAATAAAAAATTGACGATAGAATAAAAGAACTGTTTCAAGAAATATTGGAGCCTCAGCTGAAAGTAACCAATGAATTATGAAGAAAAGTCATAGAAACTGAATAAGGTAAATAAGTAATAATATATACATTAATGCGGAGGAGGCTTACGTTATGATGAAGTGATTTTCTAACTTTTACCTGTTCATCTTCACTATTTACACAATGGTTATAATAAAATGCCAAATGCAATGCAATGCAAAATATAAAATGCATTCTGATAAAATTATTATCTTAATATCTAGGATAATAACATTTCAATATCAGTTAATAGTTAAGTTAATCTACACACACTCTTTTATTTGATGTTTCATTTCTGAATGACATCTAACATACTGTTTAAAGTACTTTGGAATAACAAAGTCCAATTATTTTTCTAACATAAATAAATTATAAAACAGATATGCATTTTTACTGCAATGCATTACTAAAAAGTATTGCCCTTGGGTTTTAACAGGAAAAAATTTAATCTGAAAGTTGTTCCGCGTGTTAAAAATGGTTCTAACAATCGGTAAAAATCAAAATCATTGCCGCTAGTTTACAAACATGTCCATTTTAAAATGGGCATCATGTCCATTAAAGTGTTTTAATGTTCAATGAACAGATGACAATTTTAATAGCTCGATAAATTTTCC
>NW_026864209.1:0-61210 GCF_026571515.1 Ruditapes philippinarum
ACAACGTATTTTTTCCCTATTGAACATAATAAGAACCGAAAGTGAATGTATATAATTTATGCAACAAAGTCACTGTTGGACGAGTTATTTATTAGACTTATGAACGTTAGTACATATATACAGTATGACGTAACCACTAAAAAATGCGACGTCGCTGAAAATAAGTACGACGGGAAACAAAATCAGGTGCAATTTAGGCTTATTATCAGGTACGGCAACATTTATGGTTTATGAGTCGTGTTAGAATCGAGAATAATATTCCGAAATAGTGATTTTATCGCTTGATAATCATCACTCTGTTTGGTCGTTCCGATGCGCATCTTATAGGTCACCTCGCGGCTATACGCCTCGTGATATACTTTCGCACTTCCGAACTCCAAAACAGTGATGATTATTGAGGCCGAATAAAATCACTGTTTTGGATATAATTATTTCTTAACTCAGAGTTACTAGGACTCTGTATGCTCAATCATGTTAAATAATCAAAGAATATAAGTTTTGGGACTTAAATCCATTCCTTTCAGTAAGTTATGGAGATACAGCTACAACGCAAAAACTTATTCCATGAATTCTTTATATAGCAAAAGCAAGCCCAAATCAGAAACTGAATGGGACTTGAGCAATCATTGATAGCATAGTCACAGAGACACGGAGACGTAAAGTAGAAGCGTTAATAATCCATTCACTTTAGTAGTTATAGGAGAATAACCTGCTTACACGCAAAAACTTAACCACACGAATTCCTAAGTCGAAAAGGGGGCATATAATCTTATGAAAGGAAAGCCAACTAGAAGATGTATTCTTAATAATGCAGCAAATTTCAATCAGAGTTATGGATTTGTTTGCCAATGATGTAAGTTAATCACAGAGAACAAGGTATGTGTAAGTATTTCAATCCATTCCCTTCAGTAGTTATGGAAGAATACCAGCTTACAACGCTAAAAACTTAACCAAGAATTCTCAAGTCGAAAAGGGGCATAATTATGCAGGAAAGCAAACTCAAGATGTATTTGACTTGTTTGCCATCATAGCTAGATATCAACAGAAGAACAGTGTGTTAAGTTCAATACATTCGCGCTTCAGATTGATATAATGGAGTATACCAGCTTACAACGCAAAAACTTAACAAAGAATAGTTTATAGATGAAAAAAGGTGCATAATTAATGTCGAAAACAGCAAAATGCAGCAGTTATCGGGTTTGGTGCCAATCATGTATTAGATAATCACAGACAACAAGTTTCACTTCCCCTTCAGTAGTTTAGAGATACAGCTTCAAAGCCAAAACTTTATGTTGAAAAAAGGGGCATAAAATATGCCAAAAAAGGCTAATCAGAGTTACGGGACTCGTAAACCAATCATTGTACAGATAATCACCAAAGAAACAAATGTGAGTGAATTTCTATATCCATTCCCTTCAGTCAGTTATGGAGATACCAGGTTACACGCAAAATCTTAACCAGAAATTTTCTAATAATGCAAAAAGGCAAGATGAGTAGTTATGGACTTTGTGCCAATCATGTTAGAGTAATCCCACAAACAACAAGTGTAGCATTCCCCTCAAGACGAGTTCTTGAGATACCAGCTTACACGCAAAAAACTAAAACAAGAATTTTTAAGTCGAAAAAGTGGCATAATTATGCGAAAAAAAGCAAAATCAGAGTTATGGATTTGAGCAAAATCATATAAAATAATCCACAGAGAACAAAGGGTCCATTCCCGGCAAGTAGTTATGGAAATCGCAGCTTACACGCAACATCTTAACCAAGAATTTATATGTCGAAAAGTGCCTTAAATATGCAAAAAAAATCAAATCAGAGTTATTGGACTTCTGCCGATCCTGCCAGGATAATCAAAAGAAGCAAGTTTGTGAAGTTTCAATCCATTCCCTTCAGTTGTTATGGAAATCCAGCTTACATGTAAAAATTGGTGAGTAAAGAATTTCTAATAATGCAAAAAGAGCAAAATCAGATTTAGGGCTTTGCCATACAAAGTTAGATAATCACACGTGAACAGTATCTATTCCTTTCAAGTAGTTTGAAGATATCGCTTACACGCAAATCTTACACAAGAATTTTAAGCCTGAAAAAGGGGCATAAATATGCACAGCAAATTCAGAAATATGGGACTTGTGTCATCCGGTTAGGAGTAATCAGCAGAAAACAAGTGTGTGAAGTTAACAAATCGCATTCTTTCAGTAGTTTTTATGGAGATAACCAGCTTACACGGCAAAACTTAACCAGATTTTCTTATAATGCAACAATCATCAGAGTTATGGGACCTGTGCCAATGATGTTAGATTATCGCAGAGAACAAAGTGTGTGAATGTTTCAATCCATTCCTTACAGCAGTTATGGAAATAATAGTTTACACGCAAAAAACTTAAGTGGTAAAAGGGGCATCATTATGCAAAAAGCAAATCAGAGTATGGCGGACTTTTGCCAATCATGTTAGATAATCACAGAGAACAAGTGTCCATTCCCATCAGTAGTTATGTCAATACAAGCTTACACGCAAAAAACTTAACCAAGAATTTATAAGTCGAATAAAGGGCATATATAAGCGAAAAAACAAATTCAGAGTTATGGGATTTATGCCCAATCCATATTAGATAATCAACAGACAACAAGTGCCCATTCCATTCAGTAGTTATGGAGATACAGCTATCACACGCAAAAAACTTAACTCCAAGAATTTCTTAGTTGAAAAAGGGGCATAAATATGCAAAAAAATGCAAATGCAGAAGTAGATGGGAACTTTGTGCCAATCATGTAAGATATATTCCGAGTAGCAAAAAAGTGTGAGAAGTTTCAAAAATCTCTTCCCTTTCAGAGTTGTTATGGAGATACACAGCTTACAACGCAAAACTTAACCGAAATTTCTTATAAGCCGCAACAATCAATCAGAGTTTTATGGAGTTATGCCGGATGATGTTTGATAATCACGAGAAAAGTGTGTGTAAGTTTCACACCTCCATTCCTTCAGTAGTTTAATGGAGATCAGTTACACGCTGAAAAACTTAAACCATGAAATTTCTATAATGGCAAAGGCAAATCAGAGTTATGGGACTTGGTGCATCATTTGGTAAGATAATTCCCAGAACAAGTGTTCATATCCTCCAGTAACGGTATGGAGAATACAAGCTTACACGTAATTCTAAGAATACATGCAACGTTATCTTCCCTATCAAATATGAAATACACCTGTCAATAAATAAAGCCTGTATGGGCAAAAGTGTAAAAATCTATCTTTTAGCACAAGTCACCTTGACCCACTGAAATCCCTACCCCAATCAAAAGGATGAATACCATGCAAGTTATCTTCCTACCAAATATGAAATTATATCTGTCAACCTAAATAAAGGCTGGTATGAAGCAAAAGTGTAAAACATCTATTTTTAGCACTGGTGATCCTTGACCCCAACTGACCACTAAACTCGCACTCAAATTTTATGTTCCTATCAATAATAAATGACATCTGTCTATAGAATATGGTTAATACACCTGTAAAAATGTAAAAATCTATTTTTAACATTGATGACCTTTTGACATTGGGTGACATTGCCTTGACCCAACGTTGACCGCCTTACTATACCTCAAATAAAGGAGGACCTAAATCCCTTGGCATGTTTGTATAAACATGAAAGACATCAACGCAATAATAAAGATGTATGAGCAAAAATGTTTTAAATTTATTTTCTAAACAAGTGACCTTGACTTTAAACTCCCGAGATGGGATATCATTAAATAAATTCTAAGCTAATTAAGAGAAATTTACACTTACTCCTATTTTCAGTGGAAAAAGGGAAATAACTGGGAAATATGGATGACACAGTTATATAACTTGATAATAGCATGTACTTTGTATTGATAAGTAAGTGTGGAAATTATGAAGCCATTAGTATAGATAGAACTTAAGATATTTCCAACTTGCCGTTTTAGGTTAACCATTATTCATTTTCTTAGTGCTGAAAAGGGCAATAACTTGGTAAATATGGAAGCCATAGTTATGTTACTTGACCAGATCATGTACTTTGTAGAACTTAAGAAAAATCCAACTTGCCGTTCTAGGTTAACCTCGTACGGACAGACGGACGGACGGACGGTTACTATATGCCCGGGGGTATAAAAAGGGGCATAATTATGCAAAAAAGCAAACTAGAGTCCAGAGAATTATGTCAATCATGGTAAATACTCACAGAGGAGAAGTGTGTGAAGTTTCAATAACCGTATTATGTTGGCTTAAGATTTAGTGGAATGTTCGGGGTAGCATTTTGCTGTTGTACCTGTAAATTAAAAGCTGATAAAGGCAACTCACCATGCTCGAGGAGAATATTCCCTGTCTATTGGCATACGGCATTATCAGTCTGTGTTTCCCTTCTCGGACCAAGCAGGCTTGCGAGAACGCCACTGGATAATGAACGTCAGCATTGCCTTCAAATTCCATTTGTACCTCCCGTCTCCTCGCTTGACCACGTGGAGTGGCTCTATCCCTGCATGGCCTGGCTGCCATGTGCTCGAAGCGGCGAGGTTGACGGCGTCTACCTTCCCTAGCCATGTTTACAACGCCGTGGATGGAGATGCTGCTCAGAAACAACTGAAGTAATGTCTGAGCGAGAAGGCAATCTAATAAAAAAAAAAACAGAGAAATTTACCACGTGCGTCTAATATCTACAATGCAAGTTAAATTTCTTATTTCAAAACGATGTTTATCGAACTCCTGGCAGTGAAGAAATGCACGAGAAAAAAAACGTGCCCATAGCGGTGAATTACCGTAATTAAGAGGCGAAAAATGGGGTAATAAAACGCTCTAAAATTATAACGATTTACTTTTAAAAAAAAAGAACATAAATCTATTTAAATTACTTCTATGACGTCATTCCTTTATTCTGACCGTACTGTATTTTAATACAGTACAGGTAGGTGTCCAATATTAATGTGTAGGTCCAATATTAATCGTGTAACACATTAATATTAGACAACGTGCCGTCTCTTGAAAGAAGCTTGTATGACCACAGGATTTTGTGGAAAATTCTCCAAATAAATTTTTTTTAAAAAAATTAAGTAAAATGTAACCTCTTATCTCAGAAGATAACATGAGCAACGGAGGTAAGGAATGATGCAACGTCTTTCCTTCGCCCATTACGCAATTACATAATTTTAGGAAAAGAACAATATTAGTCTTGTTCTCTGGCTCATTTAACGAATAATTATTTCAAACCTACTGATTTTCGATTTTCAAGGCATATCACTGTTCACGCTTTCCAAGTGAAAGATAGCGGAGCGTCAGTTAAGATATGATTTTTATGGGATTAATTTCTTGTCTATTGTTCGTTTTTTTCTGTTTTAAATACATGTATACGTTAAGTTGACAATCATACATGATTTGCTTTATTGTATGTACGATATGTTTCAGTTTGGTAACTTTTTAAATAAGGGTAATGGTCAGCTTTTAAATACAATAGAGAAAATAAATTCATCTATTAAAAACAAAAGCGGTTATGTTTGACTGCTTATATAAAGAAACGATTCCAGACTCCTGTGGTATGACAAATATCAATTCAAAAATAAGAAAATATCATTTTGTTGCATTAAATATCCAAAATTTTACATCCGTGATAGTTGTAGTAAAGTAAAAATATCATTTTAACACTAAATGGTCAGCAAAAATCCTTCTTAATAGTCATAGATTGTATCAGTCAATCATTTAAAATATCCGAGATTCAACACAAATTTGAAAACATTTCATTTTTATTATTCCTTGTAAAAATCCCAAATGTAAATTCATGTATACTGTATGTGTGTAAGTCCAACATTTTGTGTAACTGGTATAGTTTGTGTATATCATTTGTGTTCATGTACATAATTGGTCGTATTTCAAAACACGAAAATTTCATGCTACGGACATTTTGTTATTCAAGAGGCTACCAATAGGGTTTTGCAAGTAAGAAAAAGATAATTGCTAAAACATTAATATTGTACATTTCTAGCTCAAAAATACATTATTTCTAATTTTTCAATAGATAACATGATATTTGATTGTAAAATAGTAATTTAAGTAAGATATAAGCCTCAAACTGACCAATAAGTAAAATATTGAATTCCCTTCGGCGCTACGCGCCTCATTAAATTCAATATTTTACATATTGGACAGTTTTCGGCTTATATCTACTACTTAACTTATAGCATTTTTACAACTGTTGTCAATAATTAATTATTGTATGTCAGTTTACTGGTATTTGTGTTCGAGGGTCAAACCGACCCGAGTTTGCCTTGCGACTTTCACAAGTTGATGTTTTATTTGCTTGATTTTCTAAATGTTTATCATGTTTAAAACGAAATAAATGAGTCGTATGAAATCGTTATCTTCTGTCTTTCATGTACATCAGTTTCACAGAACACACAAATAATGTAGGTCTATATATTTGTAAAGATAACGGATGAAATTTGAATAATCCACAAAGTTTGTGTTGGACAGCGTTCGGAGGTAGAAAATATAAAATATGGGTCAGAATGAGATTTTAACGTTCCAGATAAAATAGATCTATATCCATTTATAAAGCAAAATTAAAATAAATATGGAAAATCTTGAAATTAATGCTCTTCTCAAACGTTACATTTTTTTTTAATTGACACCAAATGTTTGTAAAACAAGTGATCATGGCAATTTTAAAATACATGTATCTATGATATTTTAATCTTAATAAGAGACAATAAAATCTGTTAATAATGCTTATACAAAAACAGTTAACAATTTACCTGCCCGCCCAACTGACCCCTAACTCCATCCAATGGTAGAAGATTTCTCAATTTATGTTCCTACCAAATATTGAAGACATACAGACGAAAGAAAATCATTACACTTGTAAAGTGTAAAAATCTGTTTTTGGCATTGGTGACCTTGAATTTGGCCCAAATGACCCCTTACTATACCATTGGCATGTTCGTATGAAACACGATATACATCAATTGAAAAATAAAGGCTGTATGAGCAAAAATGTTTGAATTTATTTTTTTGACAATAGTGACATTGACCCAAGTGATACCTTGCTCTACAAAAAGTAAGAAGACCATTAAAGGTATACCTACTAAATTAAAGAAGATATAATTAAATAAATGAAGTAATTAGGAGAAATTTCAGATAAATCAAACTTGCCGGAAAAGATTAACCATTATATTAAAAAGTAAATGTGGACATTATAACAGGCAGAAATTATAGTATTGTCCAACTTTCCGGTTAAGGTTAACCATATGTCCAGTTTCAAAGGGCAATAACTTTGAAAAACAAGAGCCATGGCCATCCCCGGCCGAATGTGTTTGCTTATTGGAAGAATGTATATGTAGTAGAGCAGAATAATTTAATTTTAAGAGGTCTTTTGGTAATGAAAACTGATAGCTGAAAATAACATAGGGCAATAACTGAAAAATAATGCAGAGTATGTTGTCATTCTTGTTTGCTGCACTCCTCCTCAATGAGATCTATCCACCTATGAAGTTTCAAGTTGATACCGCTAACACTTTTTGAGATAGGCTCCGGACAAAAAGTATGAAAATTAACAAAGGGCAATAACTCAAAAATTATAAAGGCTAGAGTTATCATTCTTGCTCACAGCATTCCTCCCTCAATAAGATAAATCCACCTATGAAGTTTCATGTTGGCATCTCAAAGACTTTTTTAGTTATGCTCCACCCAGGTACAAAAATAAGTATGAAAAATAACAAAGGGCAATAACTCAAATATTATGAAGGGTAGATTTATCACTCTTGTGCACTGCACACTTCCTGAGTGAGAGATATATATAACTGTAGTTATTTGCTTAGCTTAAATATACATCAACAACCATTTAATGCGGATAAATATGCAAGTACATGTGTATAAAATGATAATAGAAAAAGTTCAGATCTATCTAGCTATGGACATCCAATCATTCTTGCGAAATTTAAATTTTATTACTGCAGACATGCACTAGACACGCATAAAATTATTTAGTAGTAAAATTTTCGCCTGAATTCTCTTTTTTATGACCTGTCTATTTTACGTTTAGTCCGTCACACCCAGTGCATTCAGCGCTTTGATCCGAGTTGTAGAAAAAAAAGATATATTTTTCTTGTGTGTGTGTGTGTGTGCGCGCGCGCGTGCGTGTGTGTGTGTGTGTGTTTGCGCGCGCGCGCGCGTGCGTGTGATTTTTGATGCTCACAAAACTTAAGGTTTGGTTCGTTGTATAAAAGGTACTTCGGTCTTTTTTCTAACGTCTATCAGATAAACTAAGACATAGTACAAAAGTCACTTTTGAAGTAGAACACTAGGACCCATCACACTGTCTTGCTGTCTTGACAAGAAATATTCTTATGTTTTGTGTGTGTTTGTTTCATTTTACGCCTTTTCCCAACAGTATTTCAGTCATATAGGCGGGTAGCTTCCTAACCATCGTTCCTGGAGAGTTACACCAGTACTAGACTACCTTCCTCCGCGCTAAACTACCAAAGCATCTCCCGGGGATCGAACCCACGCCAGAGAGGTAACTTGATTAGAAGTCATCGACTCTAACCCCTCGAAATATTCTTAGCCTAGTTATCTATTACAATGGTAATGCATACTATTTATTAATTACACGATAACATTCAATTTAATGTTTTAATTTAATTTTAACATAGTTATAAAGTTTGTGCGTGTTAGTTTCCAACTCCGTATGTTTATGCTTTTGAATGATTTTTCTCATACGAAAATGTGTGTGCAACAGGAATTTTAACCAAAAAAACCCTCACAGTTTGCTGTCAAATTTATACAATGTTAGTATACCCTTAGTTGCCGATACGTTCCGCTTTTTAGTCATTCCGAAACTCATCACGTGACCGTTATTTTATAAACCGAACGTTCAGTTTTGTTTAACGCTTTTCCAGCGAAATTGGAGAAAATATTTATTTTAAACAAATTGCAAAGCCACAGAACACATATCAAATGTATCACTAATTCTGTTAAATGTCCCTTACACGCAGTTAACAAAAAATATCGGTTCGAGAATATTTACTTTTTTGGGGGTGATATTCGACCATACCTAAGTGGAGTACCTTTAAAAACATTGTCAAACTAACAAATTTTCAAGCCCATATTTTTTCTTTTAATTGTTCCGGACGGAATAAGCGAATTGAAACGTGGTTAAATTGGTTATTGGTGGGGTAGGGAAAAGTGGGCGTGGGTTCGAAACCGTATTATGCTGGCTTAAGATTTAGTGGAATGTTCGGGGTAGCATTTTGCTGTTGTACCTGTAAATTAAAAGCTGATATAGGCAACTCACCATGCTCGAGGAGAATATTCCCTGTCTATTGGCATACGGCATTATCAGTCTGTGTTTCCATCGCTACAGTTTCCCTTCTCGGACCAAGCAGGCTTGCGAGAACGCCACTGGATAATGAACGTCAGCATTGCCTTCAAATTCCATTTGTACCTCCCGTCTCCTCGCTTGACCACGTGGAGTGGCTCTATCCCTGCATGGCCTGGCTGCCATGTGCTCGAAGCGGCGAGGTTGACGGCGTCTACCTTCCCTAGCCATGTTTACAACGCCGTGGATGGAGATGCTGCTCAGAAACAACTGAAGTAATGTCTGAGCGAGAAGGCAATCTAATAAAAAAAACAGAGAAATTTACCACGTGCGTCTAATATCTACAATGCAAGTTAAATTTCTTATTTCAAAACGATGTTTATCGAACTCCTGGCAGTGAAGAAATGCACGAGAAAAAAAAACGTGACCATAGCGGTGAATTACCGTAATTAAGAGGCGAAAAATGGGGTAATAAAACGCTCTAAAATTATAACGATTTACTTCAAAAAAAAAGAACATAAATCTATTTAAATTACTACTATGACGTCATTCCTTTATTCTGACCGTACTGTATTTTTAATACAGTACAGGTAGGTGTCCAATATTAATGTGTAGGTCCAATATTAATCGTGTAACACATTAATATTAGACAACGTGCCGTCTCTTGAAAGAAGCTTGTATGACCACAGGATTTTGTGGAAAATTAAAAAAATTAAGTAAAATGTAACCTCTTATCTCAGAAGATAACACGAGGAATGATGCAACGTCTTTCCTTCGCCCATTACGCAATTACATAATTTTAGGAAAAGAACAATATTAGTCTTGTTCTCTGGCTCATTTAACGAATAATTATTTCAAACCTACTGATTTTCGATTTTCAAGGCATATCACTGTTCACGCTTTCCAAGTGAAAGATAGCGGAGCGTCAGTTAAGATAAGATTTTTATGGGATTAATTTCTTGTCTATTGTCCGTTTTTTCTGTTTTAAATACATGTATACGTTAAGTTGACAATCATACATGATTTGCTTTATTGTATGTACGATATGTTTCAGTTAGGTAACTTTTTAATTAAGGGTAATGGTCAGCTTTTAAATACAATAGAGAAAATAAATTCATCTATTAAAAACAAAAGCGGTTATGTTTGACTGCTTATATAAAGAAACGATTCCAGACTCCTGTGGTATGACAAATATCAATTCAAAAATAAGAAAATATCATTTTGTTGCATTAAATATCCAAAATTTTACATCCGTGATAGTTGTAGTAAAGTAAAAATATCATTTTAACACTAAATGGTCAGCAAAAATCCTTCTTAATAGTCATAGATCAGTCAATCATTTAAAATATCCGAGATTCAACACAAATTTGAAAACATTTCATTTTTATTATTCCTTGTAAAAATCCCAAATGTAAATTCATGTATACTGTATGTGTGTAAGTCCAGCATTTTGTGTAACTGGTATATTTTGTGTATATCATTGTGTTCATGTACATAATTGGTCGTATTTCAAAACACGAAAATTTCATGCTACGGACATTTTGTTATTCAAGAGGCTACCAATAGGGTTTTGCAAGTAAGATAATTGCTAAAACATTAATATTGTACATTTCTAGCTCAAAAATACATTATTTCTAATTTTTCAATAGATAACATGATAATTATTTGATTGTAAAATAGTAATTTAAGTAAGATATAAGCCTCAAACTGACCAATAAGTAAAATATTGAATTCCCTTCGGCGCTACGCGCCTCATTAAATTCAATATTTTACATATTGGACAGTTTTCGGCTTATATCTACTACTTAACTTATAGCATTTTTACAACTGTTGTCAATAATTATTGTATGTCAGTTTACTGGTATTTGTGTTCGAGGGTCAAACCGACCCGAGTTTGCCTTGCGACTTTCACAAGTTGATGTTTGATTTTCTTGATTTTCTAAATGTTTATCATGTTTAAAACAAAATAAATGAGTCGTATGAAATCGTTATCTTCTGTCTTTCATGTACATCAGTTTCACAGAACACACAAATAATTTAGGTCTATATATTTGTAAAGATAACGGATGAAATTTGAATAATCCACAAAGTTGGTGTTGGACAGCGTTCGGAGGTAGAAAATATAAAATATGGGTCAGAATGAGATTTTTACGTTCCAGATAAAATAGATCTATATCCATTTATAAAGCAAAATTAAAATAAATATGGAAAATCTTGAAATTAATGCTCTTCTCAAACGTTACATTTTTTTTTGAAAATTGACACCAAATGTTTGTAAAACAAGTGATCATGGCAATTTTAAAATATACTTAAGGACAATGAAAACGCACGGTCGGGATAATTGCATTTTACAAGGAAAATATATTTCTTTTGAATATTTTGTTCACAGTTTCATAAAACTGAACGCATTCCGGTCATTAAATACCACAGTTATGAAAAATGATTGCATTTTAATGGAGTTATTGCATAATAAAGACAGTACCCGAAAAATCAAAAGTAACACTTTTGGCTAATTGTGATAAGATTACACAGATTGAACAAATATATGGTTAATTTATGAAATGAAATTATTTATTTTTTAAACTATTAATTATTAACTTGTTTTTCAAACCGTTCTAGAAATGTTTAACACAAATGAGCAATTCAAATCTTTATGAAAATGAATATAAAACTATGTCAATGGTCAGTTTTAGAAATCATAACAGCTTACATGGAAATTTCATATACACACTTTACCTCTATAAAATGTGCTTAATTTCAAACATTACTGAAGACTTGCTAGCAAATTGTATGCAATGGTTCTACAAAAAAACGCTGGGTAGATTTAGGACAGATTCATTCTTGTCTATCATACAAACAAAGCGCCAACCGTTTTGGCATCCATCGGTCTAAATTTTCTCGGCTTCACCAGCGTTTTCGCACTACACTACAGGCCGAATGGCGTCAGATTCCAAGCACCGTAAGGTCTATGAGGCGATGATGTACATCTGTAAGAGACGCTGACGGAGAACATTGTCGTTTCTAAAGATCCCAACGGTGACATTACGAATATACATTTATGAGTGACTTTGTTTTGGATTTTCATTTTGGTTTTTGCCTTTGTTAAGTTTGCATTACTGTGATGAAAAGGTGTGATTTTTGGATTTTCACCTTAGGTTCTCCGATTTACTGGTGTACATTTGATTTCAAACATTTCGAATTATTTTCTGTTGTTAAGTTTGCGTTTTGTAATAAAGTTATGATATATATCTAATGGAGTCGTTAATGTTTTGTTTTTATGCAATACAATGCATATAGAGCGAGCGTGCGTTTTTATTGTCCTTAAGTATACATGTATCTATGATATTTTAATCTTAATAAGAGACAATAAAATCTGTTAATAATGCTTATACATAAACAGTTAACAATTTACCTGCCCGCCCAACTGACCCCTAACTCCATCCAATGGTAGAAGATTTCTCAATTTATGTTCCTACCAAATATTAAAGACATACAGAAGAAAGAAAATCATTACACTTGTAAAGTGTAAAAATCTGTTTTTGGCATTGGTGACCTTGAATTTGGCCCAAATGACCCCTTACTATACCATTGGCATGTTCGTATGAAACACGATATACATCAATTGAAAAATAAAGGCTGTATGAGCAAAAATGTTTGGATTTATTTTTTTGACACTAGTGACATTGACTGAAGTGACCCCTTGCTCTACAAAAAGTAGATATAATTAAGGTATTAGCACCCTAATGCATTACCTCCGCGTTGAAGAGCATTCAAATAGGCTAGAACTACTGTTAACTACATTGAAAATGAGGGCCATGGGTTCAATCCCCAGATGGGTCAACTTTTTTTTTCTTTCTTTTTTTCTTTTAACATTATTTATGTATCTCTCATGTCACATTTGGAAAGAAAAAAGTTGTTTTTTTTTATTTTTTAATTTATATAGGTATTTATTAGCTAAATTATGCTAAATCTAGTAATAAATATGGTACCTGATATTTTCAAAGTGTAATATAATCAAAACTAGACGGTAAAAGTATTTCATATTTCACAAGATCTACCAATATACTTTTTTTAAAATTTAGGGAAACTTTGAAAACAGGCACTCATTTGGATAAATTTTAAGAATTTTTTAAATTAGGCTCCTTAAGTAGAAAAATGGTCAGACACGTGGTAAAAATGGGTGGGGTTGGGTAACATTTTTATACAGATTTCATAAATTTTAAGTAGAAACCATAATTTTGCTTATGTGGATTGTTAGCTGAATGGTACTATTTGTTTCTTACCAAAAATTAATGGGAAAACATTTTTCATTAGAAATTTATTGCAGATTATTTAAAGGTTCCTTATTTCTAAAAAAAAGGGCCCTCATAACATCCTATCTTGAGTTCAGAAAAGTGGCCATAACTTGATTTCCAAACGGTCAACTTTGTTTAAATTTTGCATACAGGTGTACTTTAAGGTATACATCTGACCTATGATGTCAATTTTTTAGTTCCTTATAGTGCCCATTAGTGTCCTAATACCTTAAATAAATGAAGTAATTAGGAGAAATTTCAGATAAATCAAACTTGCCGGAAAAGATTAACCATTATATTTAAAAGTAAATGTGGACATTATAACAGGCAGAAATTATAGTATTGTCCAACTTTCCGGTTAAGATTACCATATGTCCATTTTCAAAGTGATGAAAAGGGCAATAACTTTGAAAAACAAGAGCCATGGCCATCCCCGGCCGAATGTGTTTGCTTATTGGAAGAATGTAAATAAATATGGAAAATCTTGAAATTAATGCTCTTCTCAAACGTTACATTTTTTTTTTAAATTGACACCAAATGTTTGTAAAACAAGTGATCATGGCAATTTTAAAATACATGTATCTATGATATTTTAATCTTAATAAGAGACAATAAAATCTGTTAATAATGCTTATACAAAAACAGTTAACAATTTACCTGCCCGCCCAACTGACCCCTAACTCCATCCAATGGTAGAAGATTTCTCAATTTATGTTCCTACCAAATATTGAAGACATACAGACGAAAGAAAATCATTACACTTGTAAAGTGTAAAAATCTGTTTTTGGCATTGGTGACCTTGAATTTGGCCCAAATGACCCCTTACTATACCATTGGCATGTTCGTATGAAACACGATATACATCAATTGAAAAATAAAGGCTGTATGAGCAAAAATGTTTGAATTTATTTTTTTGACACTAGTGACATTGACCCAAGTGATACCTTGCTCTACAAAAAGTAAGAAGACCATTAAAGGTATACCTACTATATTAAAGAAGATATAATTAAATAAATGAAGTAATTAGGAGAAATTTCAGATAAATCAAACTTAACCATATGTCCATTTTCAAAGTGCTGAAAAGGGCAATAACTTTGAAAAACAAGAGCCATGGCCATCCCCGGCCGAATGTGTTTGCTTATTGGAAGAATGTATATGTAGTAGAGCAGAATAATTTAATTTTAAGAGGTCTTTTGGTAATGAAAACTGATGGCTGAAAATAACATAAGGCAATAACTGAAAAATAATGCAGAGTATGTTGTCATTCTTGTTTGCTGCACTCCTCCTCAATGAGATCTATCCACCTATGAAGTTTCAAGTTGATACCGCTAACACTTTTTGAGATAGGCTCCGGACAAAAAGTATGAAAATTAACAAAGGGCAATAACTCAAAAATTATAAAGGCTAAAGTTATCATTCTTGCTCACACTATTCCTCCCTCAATAAGATAAATCCACCTATGAAGTTTCATGTTGGCATCTCAAAGACTTTTTAGTTATGCTCCACCAAGGTACAAAAATAAGTATGAAAAATAACAAAGGGCAATAACTCAAATATTATGAAGGGTAGATTTATCACTCTTGTGCACTGCACACTTCCTGAGTGAGAGATATATATAACTGTAGTTATATGCTTAGCTTAAATATACATCAACAACCATTTAATGCGGATAAATATGCAAGTACATGTGTATAAAATGATAATAGAAAAAGTTCAGATCTATCTAGCTATGGACATCCAAACATTCTTGCGAAATTTAAATTTTATTACTGCAGACATGCACTAGACACGCATAAAATTATTTAGTAGTAAAATTTTCGCCTGAATTCTCTTTTTTATGACCTGTCTATTTTACGTTTAGTCCGTCACACCCAGTGCATTCAGCGCTTTGATCCGAGTTGTAGAAAAAAATGATATATTTTTCTTGTGTGTGTGTGTGTGTGTGCGTGCGTGTGCGTGTGCGTGTGTGTGTGTGTGTGCTCGCGCGCGCGTGCGTGTGATTTTTGATGCTCACAAAACTTAAGGTTTGGTTCGTTGTATAAAAGGTACTTCGGTCTTTTTTCTAACGTCTGTCAGATAAACTAAGACATAGTACAAAAGTCACTTTTGAAGAAGAACACTAGAACCCATCACACTGTCTTGCTGTCTTGACAAGAAATATTCTTATGTTTTGTGTGTGTTTGTTTCATTTTACGCCTTTTCCCCAACAGTATTTCAGTCATATAGGCGGGTAGTTTCCTAACCATCGTTCCTGGAGAGTTACACCAGTACTAGACTACCTTCCTCCGCGCTAAACTACCAAAGCATCTCCCGGAGATCGAACCCACGCCAGAGAGGTAACTTGATTAGAAGTCATCGACTTTAACCCCTCGAAATATTCTTAGCCTAGTTATCTATTACAATGGTAATGCATACTATTTATTAATTACACGATAACATTCAATTTAATATCAACATAGTTATAAAGTTTGTGCGTGTTAGTTTCCAACTCCGTATGTTTATGCTTTTGAATGATTTTTCTCATACAAAAATGTGTGTGCAACAGGAATTTTAACAAAAAAAAACCCTCACAATTTGCTCTCAAATTTATACAATGTTGGTATACCCTTAGTTGCCGATACGTTCCGCTTTTTAGTCATTCCGAAACTCATCACGTGACCGTTATTTTATAAACCGAACGTTCAGTTTTGTTTAACGCTTTTCCAGCGAAATTGGAGAAAATATTTATTTTAAACAAATTGCAAAGCCACAGAACACATATCAAATGTATCACTAATTCTGTTAAATGTCCCTAACATGCAGTTAACAAAAAATATCGGTTCGAGAATATTTACTTTTTTGGGGGTGATATTCGACCATACCTAAGTGGAGTACCTTTAAAAACATTGTCAAACTAACAAATTTTCAAGCCCATATTTTTTCTTTTAATTGTTCCGGACGGAATAAGCGAACTGAAACGTGGTTATATTGGTTATTGGTGGGGTAGGGAAAAGTGGGCGTGGGTTCGAAACCGTATTATGTTGGCTTAAGATTTAGTGGAATGTTCGGGGTAGCTTTTTGCTGTTGTACCTGTAAATTAAAAGCTGATTAAGGCAACTCACCATGCTCGTGTCTATTGGCATACGGCATTATCAGTCTGTGTTTCCATCGCTACAGTTTCCCTTCTCGGACCAAGCAGGCTTGCGAGAACGCCACTGGATATTATAATGAACGTCAGCATTGCCTCCAAATTCCATTTGTACCTCCCGTCTCCTCGCTTGACCACGTGGAGTGGCTCTATCCCTGCATAGCCTGGCTGCCATGTGCTCGAAGCGGCGAGATTGACGGCGTCTAGCCACGTTTACAACGCCGTGGATGGAGATGCTGCTCAGAAACAACTGAAGTAATGTCTGAGCGAGAAGGCAATCTATTAAAAAACAGAGAAATTTACCACGTGCGTCTAATGTCTACAATGCAAGTTAAATTTCTTATTTATCGAACTCCTGGCAGTGAAGAAATGCACGAGAAAAACGTGACCATAGCGGTGAATTACCGTTATTAAGAGGCGAAAAATGGGGTAATAAAACGCTCTAAAATTATAACGATTTACTTCAAAAAAAGAACATAAATCTATTTAACTTATAGCATTTTTACAACTGTTGTCAATAATTATTGTATGTCAGTTTACTGGTATTTGTGTTCGAGGGTCAAACCGACCCGAGTTTGCCTTGCGACTTTCACAAGTTGATGTTTTACTTGCTTGATTTTCTAAATGTTTATCATGTTTAAAACGAAATAAATGAGTCGTATGAAATCGTTATCTTCTGTCTTTCATGTACATCAGTTTCACAGAACACACAAATAATGTAGGTCTATATATTTGTAAAGATAACGGATGAAATTTGAATAATCCACAAAGTTTGTGTTGGACAGCGTTCGGAGGTAGAAAATATAAAATATGGGTCAGAATGAGATTTTTACGTTCCAGATAAAATAGATCTATATCCATTTATAAAGCAAAATTAAAATAAATATGGAAAATCTTGAAATTAATGCTCTTCTCAAACGTTACATTTTTTTTAAAATTGACACCAAATGTTTGTAAAACAAGTGATCATGGCAATTTTAAAATACATGTATCTATGATATTTTAATCTTAATAAGAGACAATAAAATCTGTTAATAATGCTTATACAAAAACAGTTAACAATTTACCTGCCCGCCCAACTGACCCCTAACTCCATCCAATGGTAGAAGATTTCTCAATTTATGTTCCTACCAAATATTGAAGACATACAGACGAAAGAAAATCATTACACTTGTAAAGTGTAAAAATCTGTTTTTGGCATTGGTGACCTTGAATTTGGCCCAAATGACCCCTTACTATACCATTGGCATGTTCGTATGAAACACGATATACATCAATTGAAAAATAAAGGCTGTATGAGCAAAAATGTTTGAATTTATTTTTTTGACACTAGTGACATTGACCCAAGTGATACCTTGCTCTACAAAAAGTAAGATGACCATTAAAGGTATCTACCTACTAAAGAAGATATAATGAAATAAATGAAGTAATTAGGAGAAATTTCAGATAAATCAAACTTGCCGGAAAAGATTAACCATTATATTAAAAAGTAAATGTGGACATTATAACAGGCAGAAATTATAGTATTGTCCAACTTTCCGGTTAAGGTTAACCATATGTCCATTTTCAAAGTGCTGAAAAGGGCAATAACTTTGAAAAACAAGAGCCATGGCCATCCCCGGCCGAATGTGTTTGCTTATTGGAAGAATGTATATGTAGTAGAGCAGAATAATTTAATTTTAAGAGGTCTTTTGGTAATGAAAACTGATAGCTGAAAATAACATAGGGCAATAACTGAAAAATAATGCAGAGTATGTTGTCATTCTTGTTTGCTGCACTCCTCCTCAATGAGATCTATCCACCTATGAAGTTTCAAGTTGATACCGCTAACACTTTTTGAGATAGGCTCCGGACAAAAAGTATGAAAATTAACAAAGGGCAATAACTCAAAAATTATAAAGGCTAGAGTTATCATTCTTGCTCACAGCATTCCTCCCTCAATAAGATAAATCCACCTATGAAGTTTCATGTTGGCATCTCAAAGACTTTTTAGTTATGCTCCACCGAGGTACAAAAATAAGTATGAAAAATAACAAAACGCAATAACTCAAATATTATGAAGGGGAGATTTATCACTCTTGTGCACTGCACACTTCCTGAGTGAGATATATACACGTATGAAGTTTCATGTTGATATCTCAAAGGCTTTTTGGTTGATGGTCTGGATAAAAAATTAAGTTTGAAAACAAAGGGCAAAAGCTGAAAAAATTATGCAGGGTAGAGTTATTATTTTTATGCACTGCACTCTATCCACCTATGAAGTTTCAAGTTGAGACCTTAAATACTTTTTGAGATATGCTCCGGACAAAAATGTCGGACGGATGAATGGACGGACGGAAGGACAGAAGGACAGACAGAGACTAAGTTATATTTTGAGTTTCAAGTGAATACCTTATATAGTAAATACTTAATGAGTTACTGTCCGGACAAAACTAAGCATGAAAAATAACAAAGGGCAATAACTGAAAAAATATGCACGGTAGCGTTATCATTCTTGTGAACAGCATTCCTCTTCAATAAGATCTATCCACCTATGAAGTTTAATGTTGACATCTCAAAGAATTTTTGAGTTATGCTCCACTAAGTATGAAAAAATAACAAAGGGCAATAACTCAAAAATTATTAAGGGTATAGTTATCATTCTTATGTACTGCACACCTCTTGAGTGAGATCTATCCACCTTATCCACCTATGAAGTTTCATGTTGATATCTCAAAGGTTTTTTTTAGTTACGCTCTGGACAAAAAAATGAAAAATAATAAAGGGCAAAAACTGAAAAATAATGCAGGGTAGATAATCATTCTTGTGTGCTGCACTCCTCCTCAATGAGATATATCCACCTATGAAGTTTCAAGTTGATACCTCTAACACTTTTTGAGGTAAGCTCCGGACAAAAAGTATAAAAATTACAGAGAGCAATAACTCCTAAATTCTGAAGGGAAGAGTTATCATTCTTGCGCACAGCATTCCTCCTTCATATGATCTATCCACCTATGAAGTTTCATGTTGACATCTCAAAGACTTTTTTGAGTTATACTCTGGACAAGAAATGTCGAACGACACATATGCCACCCTTTCTAGCCCTTGACTCACAATATTGGTAATTTTGTTATAGAAACTTGCCATAAAATGGTACATGGAAGTGTTCAATTATGGAAAAAAAAATAATGAAGACTTTGTGATAAACAGTTTTCAATAAGCGGAAACCATTCTGACATTTAAGGCTCCTGTGACCATGACCTTTGAACTAATGACACCAAAAGCAATAGGGGTCATCTGCTTGTTATGACCAATGACAATGTGAACTATGAAGACTCTGTGATAATTATCTTTTAAGAAAATGAGCTGAAATCATACTACCATTCAAGGCCCCTGTGACCTTGACCTTTGACGTGGTGACCCCAGTATCAATAGGGGTCATCTACTAGTTATGACCAATCAATATGTGAAATATGAAGACTTTTTGATGAATTGTTACCAAGATAATGAGCGGAAACTATTCTGACATTTAAGGCCCCTGTGACCTTTGACCTAGTGACCCAAAAATCAATAAGGGTCATCTACTAATTATGACCAATCAATATGTGAAATAAGAAGACTTTGTGATGAATTGTAACCAAGATGAGCGGAAACAATTCTGATATTTAAGGCCCCTGTGATATTGACCTTTGACCTAGCGACCCCAAAATCAATAGGGGTCATCTACTAGTTATGACCAATCAATATGTGAAATATGAAGACTTTTTGATGAATTGTTACCAAGATAATGAGCGGAAACTATTCTGACATTTAAGGCCCCTGTGACCTTTGACCTAGTGACCCAAAAATCAATAAGGGTCATCTACTAATTATGACCAATCAATATGTGAAATAAGAAGACTTTGTGATGAATTGTAACCAAGATGAGCGGAAACAATTCTGATATTTAAGGCCCCTGTGACATTGACCTTTGACCTAGCGACCCCAAAATCAATAGGGATCATCTACTAGTTATAACCAATCAATATGTGAAATAAGAAGACTTTGTGATGAATTGTAACCAAGATAATGAGCGGAAACCATTCTGACATTTAAAGCCCCTGTGACCTTCACCTTTGAACTAGTGACCCTAAAATCAATAGGGGTCATCACAGAGTTATGACCAATTACTATGTGAAATATGAAGACTTTGTAAAGAATACTTTTCAAGATAATCAGCAGAAACCATTCTGACATTAAAGGCCCCTGTGAAGTTGACCTTTGACCTTGTGACCCCAAATCAATAGGGGTCATCTACTTGTTATGATTAATCAATATGTGAAAAAAGAAGACTTTGTGATATATTGTAACCAAGATAATGAGCGGAAACCATTCTGACATTTAAGGCCCATGTGACCCTGACCTTTGACTTAGTGACCTCAAAATCAATGGGGATCATCTAATATCTATGATCAATCACTATGTGTAATATGAAGACTTTGTGATGAATACTTTTCCAGATAATCAGAGGAAACTATTATAAAATTTAAGGCCCCTGTGACCTAGACCTTTGACCTATTGACCCCAAAATTAATAGGGTCATCTACTAGTTATGACCAATCAATATGTGAAATAAGAAGACTTTGTAATGAATTGTAACCAAGATAATGAGCGGAAACTATTCTGACATTCAAGGCCCCTTTGACCTCGACATTTGACCTAGTGACACCAAAATCAATAGGGCCATCTACTAGTTCTGACTGATCACTATGTGAAATTTGAAGACTTTTTGATAAATACTTTTCAAAATAATCAGCGGAAACCATGTGGTCTACCGACGGACAGACCGACAGACAGACCGACGGACAGACACACCGACATTAGCAAAACAATATTCCTACTCTTCTTCGAAGGGGGCAATAAAATAACAAAGGGCGATAACTTAAAAATTATTCAGGGTAGAGTTATCATTCTTGTGCAATGCACACCTCCTCAATATGATCTATCCACCTATGAACCTCAAATACTTTTTGATATATGAACGGAACAAAAATGACGGACGGATTGACGGACGGAAGGAAATTATTTCTATATCCCCCGTCGCCTTTTGGCGGGGAATAAGAATGGAAGTACATCCAGACGAACGGATGGTTCAATTACTATACATTCACTTATAACCCTTAGGTATAAATTGGATATTTGTAAACGGGTTTTGTTCAACTTTTAAACATATCATACTGATTTCTTAGAATTTTATTGACAAGAAAATAGTGAAAATTACAAAACAAATATGCTACTGCAAAATGAAAAATCACAAAATGACTGTAAAAATCGTTACAAAATGAACAGTCTCTGAATCCCACTAAATCTGTATGTTAACGAGTTCTAATACTTTGTGTGTCCTCCCATGGCTATAACAAAGTGTAAACGCCTGTCTTATGGTTATGACGTAGTTTCTCGTGAAGGCTTGAGGAATATTTCTCGATTCCTGAAAAAGGGCTTCCTCCAGTTCCAACAACTCCTGCAATATAAGTCACCAGATCTTAACATCACACTTGTCGGCTGAATTGAACAAGCGTGTGAGAAAGCGACAAGAAGTCCCTCGCAATTTCATGGAACACGAGCAAGCCCTTATTTAGGAATATAGAACTGTGAGGCAGAGGTCTTTATGTTGTTAAAACCAATTGGGACGACATAAAAAGTGTTAGAACTGGTTAACGTACAGATTTAATTGGATTCAGAGACTGTTTTACAGTCATTCTGTGATTTTTTTTGTTTTACAGTGGCCTATTTGTTTTGTTATTTTTTTCTATTTTCTTATCGATGAATTGTAAATATAATTTTAGTAGTAAGTGTGATATGTTGAATTTGGTATGGTCCAAATTTGAACAAAATCCGGCCACAAGTAATCTATTTATATCGAAAAATGTAAGTGTCGGGTTATAAATGTCCGGGGGCATAAAAATCTAGTACCCTATACTTATGCCTGAACACACTGAAACACACCTTATCCGAATGCCCCGTTATTTTATACATTATTATTTTTTGTTTTTTATTACAGCTCTTACCTGAACTTCATAAAAAAATATATCTATAATTTAAGTGTCGCAATTCTTCGCTAGGACCATATTTCTACGTATGGGGAAGGAATTCGATCATTATCTCATTACCGAGGAATCAAAAAATTCAAATTTGTTTTTTTAAAATTCAATAATTCGACGGTTAAACACCTGTCAGCTTAAGTGTGAAACGCAAGATATCGGGTCTCGAGGGACAATAGTTCTTAAATGTGCTGGAATTCAAGATGAAAGCAGTAAAAACAAGAACCAGTTGAACCGGGTGATGCTCCCCAAGAAGTTTTTGGACACAGGAAAGTATAAAAAATGAACAAAAGGCAAAAAACTCCAAAATTAGGCAAGGCTGAGTTATATTTTTTGCACTGCACCTCTATTCAATGAGAACTATCTATCTATAAAGTTTTGTTATGATATCTCTTATAGTTTCAGAGTTATGTCCCGGGTAAAATTCAAAGTGTAAAAATATACAAAGGGCAATAACTCCAAAATTAGACAAGGCTGTGTTAAGGTTCTTTAGCATTGCAGTTCTATCCAATGAGCTCTATCTACCTACAAAGTGTCATGTTGATATCTTTAATAGTTTTAGAGTTATGTCCCGGACAAAAGTCAAAAAGTAAAAATGATCAAAGGGCAATAACTTCAAAATAATGCAAGGCAGAGTTATGATTCTTAAGTACTGCACTTCTACCCAATGAGACCTATCTACCGACAAACTTTCATGTTGATATCTCTTTTAATTTTAGAGTTATGTCCCGGACAAAGTTCAAAGTGTACAAATAAACAAAGGGCAAAAATTCAAAAAATAAGAACGGCAGAGTTACGGTTCTTGTGCACTGCACACTTACTCAATGTGATTTATGTACATACAAAGTTTCATGTTGGTACCTCTTATAGTTTTAGAGTTATGTCCCGGACAAAGTTCAAAGTGTAAAAATAAACAAAGGGCAATTATTCAAAAATTAAGAACGGCAGAGTTACGGTTCTTGTGCACTGCACACCAACTAAAAAATGTGATTTATGTACCTACAAAGTTTCATGTTGATACCTCTTATAGTTTTAGAGTTATGTCCCGGACAAAGTTCAAAGTGTAAAAATAAACAAAGGGCAATAAGTCAAAAATTAAGAACGGCAGAGTTACAGTTCTTGTGCACTGCACACCTACTCAATGTGATTTATGTACCTACAAAGTTTCATGTTGATACCTCTTTTAGTTTAAGAGTTATGTCCCGGACAAAGTTCAAAGTGTAAAAATAAACAAAGGGCAATAATTCAAGTATTAGGAAAGGCAGAGTTACGGTTCCTGTGTACTGCACACCTACTCAATGATATCTATCTACCTACAAAGTTTCATGTTGATACCTCTTATAGTTTAAGAGTTATGTCCCGTACAAGAAAAGCGGACGGACGGACGGACAAGGCGGCGATTATATCACGGTGCATATCCATATCGGTACCCTCTTTGCGAAATCTGCTCAAACATATGCTTTTATTTGCGTTAATCGTTAAGTATGTATGTAATATTTTATACTTTTATGTTAATATTACATACTTAACCTGTACATGAAAAACGGGCACATGACAAATCAGCACATAAATAAATAAAACATAATAGTGTTCCGTGGTATGCATCTTTTCTACGTGTCATACCTCCTTTCCTTATTACAATGAAATTTTACTGGATTGTTATCCATCGATGGGCTGTTTTTAGCAGAGAATGACCTGTGCATGTTCAAAGAGGGTACCGTTTGAGCAGATTTCGCAAAGAGGGTACCGATATGGATGTGCACCGTGTATATGCTCCCCCGAATTTTTTCGGGGAGCATTAAAACTGGGTTGTGTGATATTTAATGATATTGGTATTTCCTCAATGTTAATAGAAAAACATCATTGACAAGATACTTACATCATATAATAATTCTGATTGTATAAATGCGTGAGATCGTGTATTAACTGGAGAAGGACTGATGTATGAAGACAATTATCGCATATGTCAACATTCCCAGGAAACTATTTTGTAACCTATTTGCGTTTGATTTTTAGAGAAACATTTGATAATGCAACAAATAGAGGATGGTTCAATATTAAATTTGGAGTTGAACAAAATTCAACTATACGAGACTCTGAAAATTCAGTTATGAACCTGCACGAAGACAGTATTCCATTTATCGCATTTAGACTACAGACCGACAGAGACCGTTGCTTTTGCCGAGAACGTCGATAAGTAGGCCCCATGCACCATATCATATGCTGTCATACATACAGTATAGGGAACAAAAGAACCATCCGCCAGAAAACGAAGTTGTTTAAATATTCCGGACGATTTTTATGTGCGATATCCCGGAATGAAGACAAAAAACTGGTATATTGGCACATACGGGCAATCGCGTAAATAATAATAAACAAGAGGGCCAAGATGGCCCTAGATCGCTCACCTGACCCATCGAACTCATCCAAGCATCCTGACCAAGTTTCATGACAGTTGAGTCAAAAAGTGTTCACAAGGGTTTTTCATTTGGGCGGTGTGATCTAGCTTTTGACCACAGGTGATCCATATTCGTACTTAGAAATCATCAAAACAAACTTTCAGATTAATTTCAAGAATATTTGGATCAAAACAGTAGCTACTAAAGTGTTAATAATATTTTTCTATTTTTAGCTCCTGTTTTACAGCAGAAATGACCAATGTACCTAGACAAGCATCCCGACAAAGTTTGATGATGATTGAGTGACCACTAGAGTTTCAACAAAGTTTTTTCATATTTGGGTGGTGTGACCTAGTTTTTGATTTGACCACAGGTGACCCATGTTCGAACTTGACCTTGAAATTATCAATACAAACTTTCAGACCAATTTCCAGGATATTTGGATCAAAACAGTAGCCACTTGAGTGTTAACAAGATTTTTCTATTTTTAGCTCCTGTGACCTAGTTTTTCATACGAGATGACCCATGCTCGAACTCATCCGAGCAATTATCTAGACAAGCATCCTGACAAAGTTTGATGATGATTGAGGCAAAAATTGACCGCTAGAGTGTTAACGAGCAAATGTGGACAGACGACGGACGACGGACATTCATTCATCCTGAGCTAGCTCAGGTGAGCTAAAACTGAATTTATAGTTTTTGTTCTTTAAAGTCAAGCCTTCTTTCAAATTAATCGAACGAACAAACAAATCATGATACTTGCAAGACAAAAGTGACTGACAGGTTAGTAAATATCTGGAAAAAAGTGATCATAGGAAAAGTTCAGATCTTTCTAGCTATAGACATCGAAACATAAGAATGTACACAAGAGTGAAATTTAAATTTTTTTTATATGCACTAGACACGCATATTTTTTTTTCTTGTGCGTGCGTGTGTGTGTGCATATCCACACAAAAATATCCAGGTGTACAACTACACATGCTGATCAACATTCCTGTATAGTTTCATGACTCTAGGTCAAATATTTTTTTAGTTACGTGCGACATAATTTGAAAATTGGAAATTTTTACTAAGTCAGTTGTAGAAATGTTATAAATATGATAAAAACGAGACATAATGAAGTTCTTAAGATTATTTTTGATATTTAAAGGTACATAAGAAGAAAAAAAATCACTTTGAGAAAACTTTTTTATTATCTGATCATTTTTTTTGAAGTTGGCGGCCCAGAGGCCTGGCGGCCAAAATTTTTAATGTTGTAGGAATGTTATTTAAACAATAAAACGGCATTTAATAATGTTCTAAAAACAATTCTTGTTATTCAAAGGATATATAAAAACAATACTTTGAGAATTTTTTTTTATTTGATCACTTCTTGTGAAGTTGGCGGCCCAGCGGCCTAGCGGCCTGAAATTTTAATGTTGTAAAAGTTTTGGTAAAGAATTGAAAAACGATTCTTAATAACTTTTAAAGACATAACTTATAATAAAAAATCACATTTAGAAAGTCTTTTTTCTCTAGCGACCGAGCACCATGATCTATATTATTTTTGGACAAAACATTTAAGCCTTATTTTCAAAATGCGACAAAAAACTGACTGTTGTAATTTAAATGTAAAAACATCGACGTTCATGGCATTACGAGACCTCCGTTTAATTAAAAGTTAAGCTCTATTATAGGGTAAGATGAATATCATTTAAGGAACACATATTATATTATAATTATATATATCTAAATGACTGTCTTTTACAAGCTTGTTCGTTAACAGGGATATACCAGAAAGCAGTTATATTTGGTAGCTCAAAATTACCGACAGAAAAAAACTTGTAATATTTGGTTTGATAGCATTTTTATAAAGTTCACAGGTCCATGATTTGGAAAAGTTCCTGCAAAGATATATACCTATCTTTCTGCTTAGTAACACGAGAATTATACATGTATAAATGTAACGAGTTCCAATGTTTCAGTCAGAGTCTTCATAAATGAAACTGAGTAATTCCTTGACCAATACTGTTTCAAAAGGCCTCATTGTAACATATAAACACACATTGGAAGACCGACATTTACTTTCCCTCATTTAGTCAGGTGTGACAGTTGGCATTTATCAATTGACAGTAAGCATTAAACAGTCGCTGTAAGCATTAAGCAGTTAAAAGTAAGCAGTAGGCAGTTGACAGTAGGCAGTTGACAGTAAACAGTAGGCTGTCGTTTATGGAATTCCGTATAAAATAATTAATTTTATTTAGTGGTATAACGTCATTTGTAATGTCAAAATCACGCTAAACTTAGTTCACATACTACTAATGCTACACGCGACACAATTTCCGATTTGACTAAGTCAATGGCAATAACTCTGGCATGACTGCCCTAATCATTGATGATAATGATGTTGTTGTTGTTGTTGTTGGTGGTGGTGATGATGATGATGAGGGTGATGATGACGATGATGATGATGTTGTTGTTGTTGTTGTTGTTGATGATGATGATGATGATGATGATGATGATGATGTATTATTATTAACGTTTATGGAGGTTAAAACGACAATGATAATGTTAGTTTACTGTTTAAATGTGTGACATATATAATGTGACATATACTTCAGGCATTAACTACCAAACTGCAGAAACGTATATGGTACATAATGACAGCTGTGATTAATTCGGCCGAATATGTCCAACACGTGTGACATATACGTTCCGTGACATATACGGTCCGACAGCTTCCGAAATACAATCGTCTCTATTCATGATAACAATATTAGAACCATTATCCCCAGCCGATAGGCGGCGGGGGATATAGTAATAGTCTCCGTCCGTCCATCTTTCCGTCCGTCCATCCGTCCGTACTTCCGTCCGTCTTTCCGTCCCCCATTTTTGTTCGGAGCATATCTCAAAAAGTATTTGAGATATCAACTTGAAACTTGAAAGGTGGATAGATCATATTGAGGAGGAGTGCAGTGCATAGATTGATAACTCTATCCTGCATAATTTTTCATTTATTGCCCTTTGTTATTTTTCAACCCAGAGCATAACTCAAAAAAGCCTTTGAGATATAAACATGAACCTTTATAGGTGGATAGATCTCTCTCAGGAGGTGTGCAGTGCACAAGAGGGATAACTCTACCCTTCATCAATTTTTAAATTATTGCCCTTCGTTATTTTTCATACTTAATTTTTCACCTGAGTGGAGCATAACTCAAAAAGTCTTTGAAATGCCAAAATTAAACTTAATAGGTGGATTTATCTTATTGAGGAGGAATGTTGTGCGCAAGAATGATAACTCTACCCTTAATAATTTTTGAGTTATTGTCATTTGTAATTTTTCATAATTTTTGTCCGGAGGTATCTCAAAAAGTGTTAGAGGTATCAACTTGAAACTTCATAGGTGGATATATCTCATTGAGGAGGAGTGCAGCACACAAGAATGATAACCTATCCTGCATTATTTTTCAGTTATTGCCCTTTGTTATTTTCAACCGTCAGTATTAACAAAGGTTTCAAATCTGTAATCACTTCTGCCATCAGTTTTCATTACCAAAAGACCTCTTAAAAATTGAATTATTCTGCTCTACTACATGTACATTCTTCCAATGAGCAAACACAACAATGTTTACATGGCTCTTGTAATAATAGTTTCATCTTGGCTAAGTTGTCTTAATGCTTCTCGCTCTTCCTACTGAGCAAAATTTCATTTGTAACTGCCTCTATATAAAAATATAAAATGAAGTATCTTCCAGATTGGTGTATAAACTATAAATGTAGATTTAGAATTTTCTTTTGGTGTACATTCATTATTTTCAGGATTGTTGATATCTTCAGAGTCATTAAAAGAGGCAAGCAATTCTATTAGACGCAATTTTTAAGTAAATTCAAATACATCTTGTTTTAATTGTACATGCATATGATGTTTAGGGCAATTATTCTATGACCTACATGTTCAAGTATAATATTTAGGTAACATGTAGGTCATCACAAACTCAAACTGGCCATTTTTGAGAAGTAAGAGCAACACATTTAACAAGAGCTGCCAGAGGAAACAGCACGCTTAACTAATTGAATACATGACAAAGTTAAGGGAGACAAACTATGGAAAAAAATTATAATATAAATATATGTATGTATCGGTATCAAGAAACACTCAAATGTTCAATCTTTTTGCACCACATACTATACATGTGGCCATGTCATTAAAACTGATGATGGGTTTTGTACTCTGTGAAGTTTGAATCAAATTCCTTCAATATTATGATTAAATCAACGAACAAGTATCATTAAATTCATCTTTTGTTGAAAGAGGTCTAGTAATTCACTTACCGACCGCTTAACAGGTCTGCAAATATATACCGACCTGTTTTTGTTCTATTGTTCTCTATACAATTGAAAATATGTGAAGTCGAGAAACTCGTGCATTACACAATATTCATCGTAAACGCAGAAATTTTGAAAAATAACGCTGAATTGTGCAAATTTATATGGCGGGGGGGGAGTTAATGACCACTTTGAATAGGAAAAAGGGTCGATATATATTTTAAAAGTACATTTCATCAAATTAATATAATTAAATTAGCGCATACGGCTGTAAGGACCTTCATAACATATATTCCAGATTATTTGTGAGAAAAACGAACTGGCTACCGTCATAAAACAACAACAACAAACAACTTATATGACGGTATATCTACATGTATTACTAATATTTTTTCATTTACTTTTCTTTGAAAAAATCGTATATTTTAATTATATTAGAAATAGCCTGATCATGTATTTACCATGGAATTTATTATATACTAGAAATCATCATGCCACGGATGCCCCCGCATGCAGCCAAAATTTCAAATGTTATAATATTTAGTTCCAAATTTGTTTGCACAAATTATTTTTTTCATTCTAAGTTTAAAGCCCTTAAAACTTTTCAATGTTATCACAAACCATTTTATACAATGTTCAAGGCACTGAAATTATTCAGTCTTAACCTTTTGAAAATAGCATATTGCATATTTGTAGCCAAAATAATGGCTATATACACTTCCACAAAAGTATGAGTGCTGAAACTGAAAGTTCAAAATTTTTCCAACATTCAGGAAAGATAAGTTTGTCCAAAATCATTGAACCACGACCAAATTCAAACTTAAACTGCTTATTCCTAAGATGTATCTATATTATTTTCAAAGTGAAAGGGACATAACTCTGCCAAAAAATCATCGAACCATGACCAAATTCCAACTTGACCTGCGCATTCCTTTGACATATCCATATGTCAATTTTGAGTTGAATATGTAACACTGTTGGGTTGATAATGAACAGAAACTGTAAATTTCATATCATTTTCAAAGTGAAAGGGGCATTACTCTGCCAAAAATCATTGAACCATGACCAAATTCGAACTTGGCCTGCGCATTCCAAAAACATATCCATAGTCAAATTTGAGTTGAATGTGTAATACTGTTGGGGAGATAATAAACGGAAACTGAAAATTTCATATTATTTTTAAAGTGAAAGGGGCATCACTCTGCCAAAAATCATCGAACCATGACCAAATTCGACCTTGACCTGTATTTTCTCATGACATATCCATATGTCAAGTTTGAGTTGAATGTGTTGTACCATTGGGGAGATAATGAACGGAAACTGAAAATTTCATATTATTTTCAAAGTGAAAGGGGCATAACTCTGCCAAAAATCATCGAACCATGACCAAATTTGAACTTGACCTGCGCATTCCTTTGACGTATCCATATGACAAGTTTGAGTTGAATGTGTTGTACCATTGGGGAGATAATAAACGGAAACTGAAAATTTCATATTATTTTTAAAGTAAAAGGGGCATAACTCTGCCAAAAATCATCGAACCATGACCAAATTCGAATTTGACCTGTATTTTCTCATGACATATCCATATGTTAAGTTTAAGTTGAATGTGTTGTACCCTTGCGGAGATAATGAACGGAAACTGAAAATTTCATATTATTTTCAAAGTAAAAGGGGCATAACTCTGCAAAATATCATCGAACCAATTTCGAACTTGACCTGTATTTTCTCATGACATATCTATATGTCAAATTTGAGTTCAATATGTGCAACGGTTATTAAGATAATGAACGGAAACTGATGATGACGGAAGGACGGAATGACGAACAGGGTAACACTATATGCCTCTGCCATTATATGGCGGGGGCATAATAAAGATAAAGTGTTCCGTTTTTATGATTAGAAAACTTTTTTTATATTCCTCAATATTTGTATATATTATTAATATGTTATAAAATAATGATCTTACCTTTGCCTACTCGACAAGTTCTGTTTTCATTTTCTGTGACTCAACTCAACAAGTACATTACCTTATTACATAATGAAACCCCACGAGAAACACGAGAATATTCAAATAACACCTGATTTGTGAACGAATGAATTACAAGAGCGTAGCGGATGGTATCTTTGCATGGCTTTGGAATGCTTTCTGAAACATGATTAAGTACATAAATAATATGTTTCTTGTGAGTAAAATTAATAAATACTGAGTTAAAAACTGATGTATGGATAGAAAAACAAAAGAGCATGTAGGTAAGATAGTTACCGCACTCGGAATATGTACAGACCCGGTGGCCTTTTAAAAACCTCGATCGATACGCTCTCTCGGTCTTCAAATCGCCACCCGGGTCTGTAAATACTATGCAGACCTATTCCTCGTTCGGTAACTATTACATACTAGACATGCCCACCGGCAGAATGTCGAGCATGCTCGTCTTAATTCATACCTGAACCTATAAGCTTCACATCAAGGAGAAAGTTGTATACATAGGTAAGATGTTCTAAACACATCCTCCTTATACCGAGGGCATAATCTTGACATTGCATCATTAGGTGACTTTGACCTCAGACCCATTGACCTGATTCATGTGCATGACACAAAGTCTTATGATTAGTATTTGTGCCTGAAAAATTCAATTCCTGTCATCGTCCATGCACGGGGAAGTTATGGCATGGATAAGTTCAGATGTACAAACCAGCCATTTCAACTATGTGGAGATCTGCGCATGAGGGCTCAACAAAAATCCTCTGACCATTAAGCATTATACTTAAAAGCATAAGCAAGATACAGCGCCGACAAACATTTTTTTACTTGACCTTTGACCTCTTGTGACCTTGACCTACATTTTCCGCAAGACAACTTAACTCAACATGGAGAACATTTGTGCTAAGTTATATTACAATCCATCCATGTATATAGAAATTGTACTTGCTAATGAATGTTTAAATTTGTTATTTGACCTTTGACCCCTTAAGTGTGACACCTTTACCTTTGCCACAAACACCTTAATACCTGAATTCTTCGTGTGTCTTTCCGCCTCATTATGGAGAATACTTGTCGAGGGTTATACCAAAATTCGACCATGCATGCGGACACGGGTTTTTCGCTGACCCCCAAGTGTGACATTGACCTTTCAGCGCCGGACCTGCTTTTTGTGTGCAGCACACCACCTCATCGTGATGGAGATTTTTATCAAATCATTTTGTAATCCTTCAAATAATAGATGTGTGAAGTTGGCGGCCTAGCGGCCTGGCGGCCTGGCGGCGTGAAGTTGGCGGCCTGGCGGCGTGAAGTTGGCGGCCCAGCGGCCTGGCGGCCTAGCGGCGTGAAGTTGGCGGCCTGGCGGCCTAGCGGCGTAAAGTTGGCGGCCCAGCGGCCAAAAATGTTAATGTTGTAAAAATGTTTTTTTAACAATAAAACGGCATTTAATGAAGTTTTAAAGATAATTATTGTTATTTAAACGATATATCTAAAGAAAAAATCACTTGCAGAGATTTTTTTAATTTTGTCATTTTTGTGAAGTTGGCGGCCCAGCAGCCTGGCGGCCTAGCGGCCAAAAATTTAAATGTTGTAAAAATGTTTTTTTTTTAACAATAAAACGGCATTTAATGAAGTTTTAAAGATAATTATTGTTATTTAAACGATATATCTAAAGAAAAAATCACTTTCAGAGATTTTTTTTAATTTTGTCATTTTTGTGAAGTTGGCGGCCCAGCGGCCTGGCGGCCTAGCGGCCAAAAATTTTAATGTTGTAAAAATGTTTTTTTAACAATAAAACGGCATTTAATGAAGTTTTAAAGATAATTATTGTTTATTTAAACGATATATCTAAAAAAAAATCACTTTCAGAGATTTTTTTAATTTTGTCATTTTTGTGAAGTTGGCGGCCCAGCGGCCTGGTGGCCTAGCGGCCAAAAATTTTAATGTTGTAAAAATGTTTTTTTAACAATAAAACGGCAATTTAATGAAGTTTTAAAGATAATTATTGTTATTTAAACGATATATCTAAAGAAAAAAAATCTATAATGTTAAATCGTTATATTCAAATTCATTTTTTTTTTTGTTTTCAAAAACTCTTGGAATATAAACATAATTATAATATCTGGTGGACACAGTTTCAGATTTTTTCTATCTTTTCTAAAAACAAATTACTGTCGACGTCTTGTTGAACAACTTATGCGACTTTTTTCACCATACATACTACGTAATTAAAGATTATTGAGTCGCTGATTGAGCAAACAAAAATCCCTGACACGGTTCCCTCCGTAATTGAAATCCTTTCATGTGCTTTAAACCGCATGTAAATTGCTTGTTTATCAAGAAAGTTATGCCGACTCAAATTAAGTTAGTCTGACGTGCATCAAACGAAGTGTCATAATTCGGCTGTTCTCTCTCAGACCCCTACGTTATCCGTTAAATTATTTATAACCGGTTATAACCCCCAAAGTCACACCCACAGGGGGTGACACGATGCAGTAAACTTATACTGTTAAGTACATGAAACTCGTTAGTACTGGCTGGGGCGACATCAAGGGATGTTTCTGCTAAAAAAATGTCGACGCCGTTACACATAAACTTTTAAATAAAAATGAAAAGAATTGTTTTTAATGTTTATTTATATTTGTTGAAGTGATAACAAAGTATTTGATAACAGATGAAATAATTTATGCATACTGAATTCATTAGCTTTTCATATACACAACAAGGTTCAGAAGAGTAGTAATGTTTAAATCACTTTTGTAAATTTGTAAAGGATCAAATTAATATCCTTTGCTTTATGTCACCTACATGCGATGTCCATACATATCTTTTAAACGGTGTACGGACATAATCCCATTCGGACAAAATCCCCTTCATGTATTTTTGTATATCCGGACATAATCCCCTTCATGGGTGGACATAATCCCCTTCATTTGTGAAAATTTTGAAGTGGACAAAATCCCCTTCATAAAAAATTGCTACCTAGGACAAAAGCCCCCCTCAGAGGAATTTTTCGTTTTTTAAGTGGGTATGAGAGCAACATACTGCATTATGCTGTGTGAGTGTAGGACAAAAGCCCCCCCGGACGAAAGCCCCCCCCGTCTAAAAATGACAAGATGGACAAAAGCCCCCCGTGAATTTTCCACATAGGACAAAAGCCCCCCCATAAAAAGTAAAGTAGGTAACAAAAGCCCCCCCCCCCCATTCATAAAAAAGCCCCCCCCCCCCATCAATTTTACATATAGTGTAAATGAATTTATAAAAATGAAAAGAATTTGTTTTAATGTTTATTAATAATGTATATATTGAAGTGATAACAAAGTATGATAACAGATGAAATAATGCATGCACGCGATACGAAATTCATAGCTTTTCATATACACAACAAGCGTCAGAAGAGTAGTAATGTTTAATCACTTTAATCCATAGCACTGTCACCTACATTTGATATGTCCATACATATTTTAAACACATAATAAACACAACACAACAAAACACAAATACATGCTTAAAAATATTACAAACATGAAGATGAAGAGCACATGGATGAAATAAAGCACACTTTATTCTCACAGTTTCTGGCACAGTTCAGTTTCAGAAAATGTTCACATTTAGTTGAGTCTTATACATTGGGACATGGCATACAGAAATTGTGCCATAGTCTTCTCACCCTTGTCGAACTGCTGACAAAGAGCCTTCACTCTGTTCTGGTGGATGATGGTCTGTTTGCGCTTTCTCTTGGGCTCCGGCTGTCCCATGTCGTGCTTCAGGATTTGTGTCTGGACCATGGATGCGTCCTTCTGAAGGCAGTTGATAACAGTCCAAAGTGAGGGTTGGCTGTGTCCTACCAGATGTTTGAAGGCGTTATTCCAACTTTCACACATGTTGTTTGTTCGTTGTTTGTCTAGGAGAGTGGCTTCTCTGACATTCCAGGTACTGGGCTCGAATCTCGGAGCTGTTCTTCGAAATCTCATATGGCCCTGTGAAGTCATGACTGACCGGTATGACCCCGACCGTAGGTACTGTCAAAATAGCCCACTAACCCGGGGGGTTCCCAAATCGGGGCGCCCCCGAAACCCCTTGCATCCCATCAAACCGGGTAAAAAGGGCCCCAAACCCCCAAGGCTAAAGCATCCCACAGAAGCCCCTGATGGTGTCGTCGGTCCTGTATGCTGCCTGCAGACCTTCAGATTGGACGTGTCGCCATGTCGATTGGGTCAGGTGGTAAAAACAACCCTGGAAATCAAAAATATCATAACATATAGCACTATATAACAAATAGTAATGTAGATAGTTATTTAATTAACATGAATTATGTTTTCTCTCTTTTACTTAAGTTTAAATTTTTTCTAGTTCCAGAATGCATATATATTATGAGTGAACAGATCAAAGTCTAAATAAGGTTTCATTTTGCCACAACTCTTTTTGATTAGCTAATTTACTCCGCATAAATGACAGTATTTTAATATTTTACGCAGATTTCTATTTTATCATAGAAATTTTACAATGTCAACTGTTGGTCAATTACCATTCTAACAATCAATCATTGAAAATATATAGTCAATTCAACTTAAGTTGTCAATGAAAAATGAGCATAATGTCACTTTAATATTTTTTATCTGAAAGCATTTACCTGAATGTGTATGGTTGGAGAGATAACAGCACGCACAGCGTTATGGATGGCCATCTCATAGTCAGCTACAATCCGTTCTGGGCTTGGACGGATGTCCTTTCACAGACACGCATCTAGAAGAGCGGAGAGACACTCCTCATAATCACACTGGTTTTTGGATGGCAGCAGAGCGTAGACAGCAGATACACAAGTTTCACCCAGTGGGACCCGGATACAGAAGAGTTGTGGAAATTGTGGTGGCGCAGTGGAATGTGTTCCGTCCATAAACCAGGTGTCAGCACTTCCCAGTTGCTGTAGACCGTCCTCGCTGGCAAACATCAGGATTCTGCTCGTCTCTGACTCGTTATCGTAGATAAGGAAGTTGTCGTCATCACGGAGGAGGGTGTACTCGGCTGGTAGGGGGTTGGGGATAGCTGCGAAGGAGGCTGGCTCTGGTGGTGCGGCCCCTCGTTTCGTCCTTCTTACTGACCTTTTCAGGGATTCTACTCGTCCAGTTGCTGCTGCTACCTGAAATTAAAAAATATTATGTTTACGTGATAATTACAATTTATTAAAAGAAATGTTCAAATTGCTTAATGATTTAAAACAATAAATGTCATATTGCTGTCAGACTTATATTTGTATAAACAGTTATCAGCTATTATTTTAAAATGATAATTTCAGTTTAAAAAAATGTTCATTAAATTTCATTTTGCTATCAATTTTATACTTGCATATATGGTAATAAATATCGGCTTTTAGATGAACTTTAGATTGAATTAATAATTTCAGTTTAAAAAAAAAATTCAAATTGCTTAATGATTCACAACGTTAAATTTCATATTGCTGTCAATCTAATATTTGTATATATGGTAATAAATATTAGCTTTTAAATTAACTTAATAATTTCAGTTAAAAAAATGTTCAAATTACTGAATGATTCCAAACAATAAAACTCATATTGCTAACAATACCTCTTTCGGAACAGTAGCCAGCTTGTCTGTGACGATTTGACCTGGTTTACCCCTGTTCGCATCTGCAGCAGATTTGATCTCGGCTTTCACCTTCATTGCGGCGATTTGGAAATAATCCGCATCATGTGAGTGTGGTGTTGATGATCTGACTTCCACAGTCTGAAATATACAAATACAGAATGCAATAAGAATAAAATTGTAGCATGTATTTTCGTTATATAATTTATTATATTATGATAGTTGTAGTAAAATTGGATTTTCCCACTCAGACTCATTTTCAGTGTTCAGACTGTTAATTAGCCGTGATTATTAAAAAAATAGCCTTTGTCAATGTCATCTGCTGGTGAATATCAACATCATATTCAATGACACACTAGTCAATAATTGTATTATAATATATTCAAAATATTAATGTATGAAAGTTTCAGTTTTATATCAACATGTTTATGCTTGTGATCTTGTATTAAATATATGATGTTATATTATAAATATGTTATAACAAGTCAAACAGGTAAAATTGTGGGACTTACATTTAGATCTGTGACCAAAGCTCCTTTACACTGATGACTTTTACGCTGTGTACATTCCCAGCGGATTGTTGACTTTTTTGTGTTTTTCTTTGTGTATGCATAGCCTGCATGACACAGTTTGATGCCACCTTTGTTGTTTGTGATAACTTCCATATTCAAATTGAATGAAGGTAATGTGTGTGTTTGGGTTTGTTTACCCTCGCCACCGGAAAGAGACCATATGGGCGAGCATCAAAAAAGGTAACAGGAAAGCACCAGCTTTTATACATTTTAAAACCTAACAGTTTGCAAATAATTAACAGGTATAATGAAATAATAAAAACCAATTAGCAATAATCAAACAACAGATTAAAGTCCATACTGTCAACAACAAACAATAATTATTATTAATTAATCTTTTTAAAGATTAACCTCTTATCAATTAAACATTTTGGCATGGAATATTAATGGTTTAAAAAGGAAAATTGTTGAAGAACATTTTATTTCATTTTTACAAAAGTATGATTTAATATTTTTGTGTGAAACCTGGTTATCTAAAAATGATACATTTGACTTTAATATTAGTGAATATAATGTTGAACATTTATATGGTAACAAATCAAAAAATGTGTCAAAAGGACGTTATAGTGGAGGAATTTCTTTTTACTACAAGTCTTATTTGAAGCAATATGTACACATTGTTGAAAAACATGACTATGGTGTAATATGGGTAAAACTTTCACGTGTATTGTTTAATTTTGATCAAGATGTATTTGTATGTCATGTTTATATTCCACCAGCTCAGTCTAAGGTACTTAACATGTAGATTTTGATTTTTCGAAACAGATAGAATATGATGTTTATAAGATATAATGACCTAGGAAAGTTTTTGTTTCCGGTGATCTGAATAGTAGGACTTCCGATTTCCCTGATTATTTAGTCTATGATAAGTATTTAGACCAAAATTTATCTTTTTTGAATATACGTGATGTGCCTTTAAGAGTAAACAAGGATCATGTGATTGACAGTCATGGGGCGGCGCTTAATAGATATATGCCAATCGACAGGGTTATTAATAGCCAACGGCCGAATTTACAATGATCGAAACAGGGGTGACTTTACTTTTTGTGCAAACGGTGGCCTCTCAACTGTAGATTATCTGTTACTGAATTTTGAAGATTTTGATTCGCTCAACGATTTTGATATTCTTGAATTTAATGAATATTCGGATCATGCACCATTGCTGTTTTCGTTTTCAAGAAAAAAATGATAGTAACATTTTTAACTGTGAAGAGTCAAATATCGAAAACGAAACTAAACTGATATGGGACGCGGATAAAGTACCCTGTTCAGGTCGAATATATTGAATAATAACTATGACGTTATACAGTCATTGAATGAAATTGTGCGCAATGAACCGATAGACCACGTGTTACAGAAATTTACCGATCTAATTATTACGTGAAACACGTGCCGTATTTAATAAAGAGTTTCATAGGTATAACGCGCGACACTGGTCATCGATCTAGCCAAAAATGGTTTGATGCTGATTGCGTAAAATGCAAAACGCGACTTTAAAAGAAAGCGTAATATCTTTAATAGAGATAAGTCAGATACAAATATGACCCTTTTCGTTAGCGCGAGAACAAACTATAATCGTATTAAACGTAAAGCGATTAAAAAACATAAAATAGCTGAGGGTAAAAAAAATTAACCAATTGGCAAAACTCAGCCAAGAAAATTTTTGGAAAATTATTAGAAAAACATATTAAAAAGAAAACGGCGGAAGCTGACGATCTAAATGTCGAGCAACTTCATGACCACTTCAGGTCATTATTTGGAGAACCCCCCGGATTGGATATAAATAACAATAATTTTGACCATTGAGAATAATGTACGAAACGATATTTTAGATCGTGATATTTCTGAGGAGAAATAACGTGCGGCTGTGTATTTTCCCAAAATAACAACAAATCTCCCGGACCCGACATGCTTATATCAGAGGGTTTTTAAATCTACTTACGATGTTTTCTCCCCGTTTTTACATAAATTGTATTATAATAGAATATTTCAATGTGGGGAATATACCCACAGTCTTGGGGAGAGGTTATAATTACACCTATTTTTAAAAAGGGTGATACTAATGACCCCAAAATTATCGCGGCATTACACTTATAAATATCTTGGGCAAAAATATATTCCCAAATCCTACTAAATAGGCTCACGAAGTGGTCAGAAGAGAATGATAAGATCTGCAAGAACCAATATGGTTTTCAGAAAGGAAAATCTATTGTAGACTGCATATTTATCTTACATTCTATAATATCAAAAGTACTTTTTAACTCTGGTGATAAACTGTATTGCATTTTTATAGATTATGAGAAATGCTTCGATAAGATCGACAGGACATATTTATGGCATAAAATTGCTTAAAGAAAACGTAAGTTCTAGACTTGTGAGAGCTCTAAAGTCAATGTATATGACGGTAAAATCGTGTGTTAAATATAAGTCGAATTATTCTGACTTCTTCGAATCGCATATAGGTTTGAAGCAAGGGGACCCGAGTTCCCCTCTGCTGTTTTATGTTCTTCGTGAACGACATCTTAAGATATATTAATACCGACCTAGAAGGTATCTTTCTCTATTGATGAACTTCAGCTATTCTTAATACTTTTCGCAGACGACCAAGTATTGTTTGCTAAGTCCCCGCAGAGTTTACAGTCGATGATGTCTGATGTC
Organism: Ruditapes philippinarum; assembly: GCF_026571515.1. Taxonomy (NCBI): domain Eukaryota; kingdom Metazoa; phylum Mollusca; class Bivalvia; order Venerida; family Veneridae; genus Ruditapes; species Ruditapes philippinarum. Next base: position 40,318 of record NW_026864209.1, read on the forward strand.
GAGAGATACTGTAGTCTTTGGGGATTAAAGATAAATACCTCGAAAACAAAAGCAATGATTTTTGAAAAAGGGCAGACATACACACATGACTTTTATGTTAACGACACCCTTATTGAACTGGTGAATTCATTCAATATTTAGGTATCACTTTTGTTAAAGAACGGAAACTGGTATAGAGAACTCAGAAATATATATCTGAACATGCCTCATTTGACTCTCTTTATAACGTTTTTACCATATTTAATAATATTGAGTTGTCTGTTTCTCAGAAATGTAAAATTTTTGATTCACATTGTCGGCTCAATCCTTAAACTTTGGATCAGAAATTTGGGGAATGCATGACGGACGCGATGTTGAAAAAAATACATACAAAAATTTTTGAGACGACTTTTATGCGTTCGAAAATCAACTAACATCTCGGCGCTATACGGTGAATTAGGCTCCGTTACCCTTTTTCTGTGATGAGACAAATTAAGATGATTAAGTTTTGGGTGAAAATTATTAAGCTTGACGATACAGAGATTGTTAAAAAAGTTTTATTCAATGCTTAAGCAAGATGTTGATTCTGGGAATACATATAACTCAAAAAACTGGGCTTTTTTGTATTAAAAAACATTTTAACAACCCATGGTTTAGCGTATGTATGGATTAACCAGTTTGATATAGATATTCCCTTTGTCATTATCAGACAAAGAATTATAGATACTTTTATACAGAAGTGGTATACTGATATAAACAATTCTGGTCGCCTCAAACTTATAGCATTTTTAAACATGATTTTAAATGTGAAAAGTATTTTGATTTAATTACAGACAAAAATCATAGAATTGCTCTTACTAAATTTAGAACGTCATCACATAAACTTTTTTATGTGTAGAATCTGGTCGATATGAAAATATACCAAGATCAGAAAGAATATGTAAATCTTGTTTAATGAGACAACCTGAAACAGAGTATCATTTTTTGTTAGTCTGTCCACGTTATAGAGAATTGAGGAAAAGGTTTTTTAAACCTTATTATTGTCACTGGCCGTCTGTTATAAAATTCGAACAGCCTGATGTCTTCTAATTCTAAGAAAACTATATGTGCTTTATCTAAATTTATTTACTTAGCAAATAGACAACGTTAATTTTTCATATAGTATCTCTTCTAGTAATATCTGAAAATGAAATATATTCGAACCATAATTTATTGTTTAAGATGTTTGCATTTGCATGTATATCTTTCAAAGGAACTGACTTGCAACAGTGAATATTACGTTTAGTCTGTAGGACTTTAGTGTTCTTCATGTCTTTATATTTTAGAAAATGACAGAATAAGTTAAGTGCAAACTATTCAGGATATTGTAGGTTGGCGTCTGTTTTATTTTTTGAAACTTTTATGCATGCAAGTGGCAACATATATATTAAACATGTTAAATATTGAATATTAAACATAATATTCTATGAATCATCCTATGTTTACTGGAAAATATATGTTTTTGATCTCCATACATTGTATATATTACAATTGATACTTGTTATAAAATTCGGTAGCCTAATGTCCTTCTAATTCTATGAAAAACTATATTGTGGCTTTGTCTAAATTTATTTACTTAGCAAATAGACAACGTATTTCATAATATCTCTTCTAGTAATATTTGAAAATGAAATATATTCGAACCATAACTTATTGTTTAAGATGTTTGCGTTTGCATGTATATCTTTCAAAAGAACTGACTTGCAACAGTGAATATTACTTTTAGTCTAAAGGACTTTAGTGTTCTTCATGTCTTTATATTTTAGAAAATGATAGAATAAGTTAAGTGCAAGACTATTCAGGATATTGTAGGTTGGCGTCTGTTTATTTGAAACTTATGCATGCAAGCGCAACATATATATTAAACATGTTAAATATCATATTGAATATTGAACATAATATTCCATGAAACATCTTATGTTTGCTGGAAAAATCCATGTTTTGATCTCCAAACATTGTATATATTACAATTTATACTTGTTATAAGCATTGTACTATGCTTTATACAAATAAACTTTTCGTATTCGTATTCGTATTAATCAATTATTTCTATTATAGATGATTATAACCCAACAGTTTGCAAATAATTAACAGGTATAATGAAATAATCAAAACCAATTAGCAATAATCAAACAACAGATTAAAGTCCATACTGTCAACAACAAACAATAATTATTATTAATTAATCTTTTTAAAGATCAACCTCTTAACAAACTCAGATCATTATAATATTCTATTATTTCTATTATAGATGTTTATAATCTAGTAATCAAGCTAGTAATTAGAATACATTAACAATAGCTTGGAATTATCAGTTTTGATCTTTAATCAATTTCAAAAGACTACTATGTAAAAGTTGTGAATGAGGGTTTCATTTTGAACAAATTAACAAAATAAACAATTCTATTGAAAAAATATACATATACAAATATATGTTTTCTATTTGTTAATTAGATATATATAACAAATTGACCACATTAATTGAAAAAAGGCAGATATTAATTCATTTACAGTAAATGTGATAAACCATTGGGGGGGGGGCTTTTGTCCTACCTTTACTTTTTTATGGGGGGCTTTTGTCCTATGTGGAAAATTCATGGGGGGGCTTTTGTCCACCTTGTGCTTTTTTTGAAGGGGGGCTTTCGTTCGGGGGGGCTTTTGTCCGTATCCCATGCTGTGTAGTCAATATCTTAATGTATAAATGAGGAGAAAATATTTCAGCAGAAAAAGCACATTCAAATAGCAACATTTAAATCACATTAAAATTGCTTTGTTAAAGCATTCATAACAATCAATCAAGTAGTGCAGTGATCTTCGTTTGATTAAATTATCACTCTTTCATCAATAGAAATTGTAACAATGGATAGTATCTATCAATTAGAATTATCAACTTATACAATCAATGAAACAATTATTGGCTTCATACTAATCAATTTAAAACTATTAAAGAAATTGCCTAATCAAATATGTGTTATGCGAATGTAGGACAAAACCCCACCAGTTAAAGTTGCACCGTTTCATAAAAAGCTAAATAGCGACAATTCATTAATAAATTGGGTTTTATATCGACTCCAGGTCTTATTTTGGTGTCCAAACAACCAAAATGAGTTTTATTAGCATAAAAATTGGTAACCTCATTGTGGCGAAATAGAAAATACAATTTCTGTTTGCATGGGAAACTCCGCCTTCGGATCATCCGTACATCAATATTAAATCAACAAACATGACTATAAGCGGCAGTCCTAATTTAACGGTATATTTCCGCATTGTAACGGATGTTTTCATACAAATGTAATCTTTTTACGAGATTATTACTTTTTACTGAACCCCATGTTTTAGTGCACCGTGAAGCTTTAACGGTTAAAGTGTGTTTGCACAAGAAAATATCACATTTGCTATGTTCCGGATAGCAACTAAAAAACTGTGACGTAGTGCATACACGAGCTCATTATAGTCTTCATTTGCATGTTTAAAATTCGTATACGAACTTTAGTGGTACCGTGGGGTTTCCCGTTTAAAATCCTAATTTATGAACAATATTTGATGAGATTTACAACAATACTATTAAACAGGTTAATGAAACTGTAGAATGTTTGATTTTTAAGCCGACGGCAAAATATTTTTACATATTTATTTAATGTAACTTTAAAACCCCACCACTCAAAATTTTATAGAGTGGACAAAACCCCACCACTAAATTTTATAGAGTGGACAAAACCCCACCACTTAATTTTACACAGTGGACAAAACCCCACCACTTCAGTTTTATAGAGTGGACAAAACTTTCTTGTAAACATGTTAAAAAACTAACAATTGTGCATCAGCAAAACTCAAAAAGAATGTGTGAACAAACTCATCAATAAGGAGAAGAACCGTACCCGAGTTTCTATAGGCTATCAGCCACAGTATCCACTTAAACTAAGTACAATGAAGTACAATGAAGGAAAATAGACTGAACTGAATAAATTAAAAAAATGTGCTATAAAAATGTGCTATTTTTTATATTCATTAATTGATGAAAATATGCTTCATTCTTGATTAATAGTAAGTAGTTTATCTTCTATATAAATAAATTGAAGAAATGAATTTGAAGAGAAACTAAAAATAATGGATAATTCAAGGTCATAAATGTGGCACAGTCTCAAATAAATGAACCTGCTCTTTGATGTTGATTTAACAGTTTGTAAATTATTTGTATAATCTCTTAAAATTGAAATTAAAAAATAAAATGTGAAGATGTGTACTGTATATTACATATATTTTAATTCATCAAATCTTGCCCAATAATTGGTAAGTGGTGGGGTTTGTCCACTCTGTAAAATTTAGTGGTGGGGTTTTGTCCACTCTATAAAATTTAGTGGTGCGGGTTTTGTCCACTCTATAAAAAATTTTGAGTGGTGGGTTTTAACTGGTGGGGTTTTTTCCGTCTTCCGTGTTATGCAGTTGATAATTTACCATAATTTTAATGAAAAACTTCTAAACTAAATAAAGGTAACTATTGATACATAATTATATATATAAAAAACAAAAGTTCATTACTCATCAATGTTTATGGAGTATACAAATACATTATTCACCAATTTCTATGGAGCAGAAACCTATGAAACAAGGGATTTTGTCCGGGTAGGTAAGGGGATTTTGTTCAGCCTTGCAAAAACATGAAGGGGATTTTGTCCACCCGTGGAGGGGAGTTTGTCCGGGTAAGGTGAAGGGGATTTTGTCCGAAGGGGATTATGACTGACATTCCTTTTAAACACATATAAAACACAACTTTAATACACTATATGTAAATTTGATTGACCATGGGGGGGGGCTTTTTGTCCTACCTTACTTTTTTTATGGGGGGCTTTTTGTCCTATGTCTTAATTTCATGGTGGTGAAGGGGTGGGGGCTTTTGTTCACATTGTCATTTTTAGACGGGGTAGGGGCTTTCGTCCGGGGGATGCTTTTGTCCGTATCCCTTTCACAAAATGCTCATGAAGTAATGTGTGTTAAAGAGCTTTTTTTTTTTCAGTGGAAATAATTCTTTCAGCGAATGTACCTTTTTAAATTTATTTTATTTTATTTTTGCCACTGGAATGTTCGGTACCATTGCCCAAATGGAGCCTCTGTAAAAAAAAAATGCATTGTTATATAACAAACCTGTACGCAAAAAAAAATCAACTGTTATATATTCATTCGAGATTTTTTCTTATCTGAAGCAATGAAAAAAATTGTACTGTTATATATCAATACAGTTTTTCAAATGCTCATTGATAATGGGTAAGTAAGAATTAATGAAAAGTTCCAAACCATGCGATAACATCTTTAATGACCCAGTGACATCTGACCTATTTAAAAGCAGCCGATAAATATCATTTTTATAGCAGATTTTATGGAAACCCATGGCTGTCTGATATTGTTCTTTTTCAATTTATGTAACCATTTGGATAATATATGAGTTCACTTCGACTATATATGAATTGAAAACACCTTCTTATTTAACCGGAATCCATTATATTAATCCATAGTAAACAATATATGAAACCATACTGTCAGTGTATGAAACCGAGTTAGCAATATATAAGTTGATTTTCTCAATATATGATTCCAATTCTTCAATATATGTTACCAAAGTAGCCATGTATGGAACCAGATGTCCTTATATGAAACCGAATTATCAATATGTTAATTCATTTTTTACAATATATGAAACCATTTTATCAAATGTATTGGAACCAAAGTAGCAATATATGAGTTGGTTATACAAATTATTCAATATATGGAACCCAAAGTAGCAATGTATGAAACCAGGTGTCCTTCTTTGAAACCAAATTATCAATATAGTAAATCATTTTTACAATATATGAAACCATTTTATCAATGTATGGAACCAAAGTAGCAATATATGAGTTGGTTATTACAATATATGATTCCAATAATTCAATATGTGGAACCAAAGTAACAACGTATGGAACAAGGTGTTCTTATATGAAACCAAATTATTAATATATTTATTCATTTTTACAATATATGAAACCATTTTATTCAATGTATGGAACCAAAGTATCAATGTATGAGTTGGTTATTACAATATATGATACAAATTATTCAATATATGGAACCAAAGTAACAATATATGGAACGAGGTGTCCTTATATGAAACCGAATTATCAATATATTAATTCATTTTTTACAATATATGAAACCATTTTAGCAATGTATGGAGCCGAAGTATCAATATATAACTTGATTGTCACATTATATGATACCAGATATTCAATATGCCCTTATATGAAACCGAATTATCATTATATTAAGTCATTTTTACAACATATGGAACCATTTTATTAATGTATCGAACCAAAGTAGCAGCTAGTATATAAGTTGATGTTACATTCTATGATAGCAATTGTCATTATATGGAACCAAAATAGCCTATTTTCAAGTCAACAAGTCAAAGACCGAGGTCACTGGGTTCTGTTATTACAATGCATAAACTTTTTCATGAAATCAATTATTATTTGACAAGTTATTTTTTAACTTTGTCAGTAGATTAACCTTGATGTGTCCTTCTGGCACTGCCTATTTTTGATCAAAGGTAAGGTCGAAGATGAACTTATTTTTTTAAATATGTTTTTGTTAATGGTCAGTACGACTCCAATAGCTTTAAGTCAGTATGCAGTCAGTGAAGCACGATGTTCTTTAAACAAGGACTGTAATACCGGTGCAAGGATAGAATACAGCCTGTAAAAAAGTCCCGTCAGTATAATGACATTTTGGTTCAATATATTGCTACTTTGGTATCATATATTGAAGAACTGGTATCATATAATGTGAAAATCAACTTTTATATTGCTACTTCGGTTACATATATTGATAAACTGGTTTCATATATTGTAAAATTGATTTAATATATTGATAATTCGGTTTCATATAATAGCATCTGGTTCCATACATGACTTACTTGGATCCATATATTGAAGATCTGGTATCATATAAAATTACTACTTAAATGGTAAACGATTTATGTTGAAATATTTATAAAAGATGTACAGTATTTGTATGATACATGTATTACTAGTAATATCGCACGTTATAACAAATAAACCGGTTATTATATGAAACTACCCGAATTCCCTCATTGATGCCTCAATGTTGTTGTTTTTTTTGGACACGCCTTGATATGCACTTGTGTACAGTTAGACATCATCATAAATGTAAAAATATAATGAAGTTAAGTATGTTATATATTGATCCATATATTCAAGTTATAAAATATTTCGTAATCGTAGTGCGTTTAAAATAGTTTTTTAAATTGCTAATTTTAATTAATAATTAATCACTTGACATGTAGCAGTTTCCTTTAAAAACGAGGGGAACAAGAAACAGATAATAAAAAAAAATAGAAAAAGAAATTGGGAAGAACAAAGTATTTTCAAACGATTATACAAAAGACAGACAAAAGAAAAAAAAACAACAAAACAAAAATAACATCATCACTATGTCATGTATTGAGCGTCGGTTTCGAACCTGTGAGTGCATTTCATAAGAAGTTACAGTGACCCTGATTTACCAATTTAACCACTACGATGGTACACATTTTCTATTAGAAATTATACTATAATAGTCGTTGACACTTTCAATCTCCGATGATATGCAGACTTACCCTTTAATGGACTTTCCCAAGTTACCGTTAGAACCAAATTATCATCTCGGGATAATAGGTAAAACAGCTTTTTTTGAAGAAGAGAATATATAATACAAGATAAGAAGTACCATTTAAAACAACTTTATTGGCAAATTTTGGTAAAGTTGTTGGTATAAATACGATACGACTTAAAAATTTTACACGAGTTTCGAGCCTAAGAAATTGTCTAACATTTTTTTCTTTCCTTATTTTATCAATTTTTATGATATATGCAAATGAATTGGGATTATCAAAGGTTAGTTTTGTTACAATATCTAATAATTTTAATATACAGATTATAATATATGTTTTCTTGTATACATTGAAAACAAAAGAAAAAAGTGAAATGAGAAGTAAATAAAAAAATAACACACAACACAATAAAAAATATTCTTCATACAGAAATAATTTTTTGCGAATCGAACATGCCTTGCATTGATATTCAAATAAAAATTTAACTGACAGTCTTACCTACTGCGTTAAGTTGACAGTTGGCAAATTAGTAGTTTTTTTTATTTATATAGTTGAAAGATGATAAATACAATATGATATCTGTTTTACACCGTTATAGTAGACTTGACCCCATTTTATGTCACTAAATAATTATAATTAAAAAATGTTGTTTGAAAATTTTTCGTAATATTTGCTGGAAATCACTTGACCAGCGAATTCGTAGCTCATCTACACAAACGTTATCACAGATAGATATCTGACTTTTATTAAATTTGCCATATATTTCAGACTATTTGTTACCATAGCAACCAGAATTTTCAACATAGGAAGAAAAGAAAAAGACGTGCATAATCTCCATACTGCCATCTATCCATATATCAAGTTTCATAAAAATATTTTCAGTACTTTTTGCGTTATCGCGGGATCCAGTTTTGTGGACGATACAACCGGTTTCAAACATATTAGAACAGAAAAGGCCCTATATCGGAAATGTACGGAAGAGCATTAGTGCCAGGTGTATGTTTTTTATTAACTCGAAATTTCGAGTTAGTAAGTCGAAATTTCGAGTTACTAACTCGAAATTTCGACTTACTTATCTCGAAATTTCGAGTTACTAACTCGAAATTTCGACTTACTAACTCGAAATTTCGAGTTACTTATCTCAAAATTTCGACTTACTAACTCGAAATTTCGACTTACTAACTCGAAATTTCGAGTTACTTATCTCGAAATTTCGAGTTACTTACTCGAAATTTCGACTTACTAACTCGAAATTTCGACTTAGTAACTCGAAATTCGACTTACTAACTCGAAATTTCGAGTTACTTATCTCGAAATTTCGACTTAGTAACCCGAAATTTCGACTTATTAACATTACAAGAATGGCCAAAGTTATTAGTTAGATGGTATAAGATATAGTAGGCAGTGCCTTTGAACGATGGAGATGGAGAAACGGGTGCCTGGACAAAAACTACTGAAATTTAACTTAAACTTAGTAATGGCATGTACACACCCGACCTAAAAAAAAACAAGGCTTCCTTTAATTTGTACGTTCAGGCGTTCTTCAGCCCATCTGTTCGAAAACATATCTTTTCACTAATCATATTCTTCTCATCCCTGTAAAAAAAACCGATCCTATACTTCACGTGTGGGACATCTGAGGAAAGTATCGCGGCGTGGCCAAAATAGGGCGTGCTGAGGCCTTTGTCAACATTGTTGGACTGACTATATTTCTTGTAAAATCGGATGCTTTTATATTATTCCAACATATATATAACAACAAGTATCACTTTTATCAACTTTTATCAACACAATATCAAAGTATTAGTAATTAATGAATAATGTTACTAAAACATTATAAGTATAAAGAAACGTGACGGACTAACTGGTGTATACACGCCAATAAAAACTTATTTAACACATGACATTGCACAGTTTACAATAGGGTGGGTTTTGGACTTGTTGTTTCTCCACATGATGGTTGTATGTGTGCTTAAGAAAAAGAAACACCCGGTTAACACAGAAATGTGGAAAGTGTGATTTTACACCCCCCCCCCCCCCCCACAAAAAAGCGAAGGATATGTTCAGTATGTGTGGACAATTTGACCCTATAAAATTGTTCTGTTAAATAAATGTTAAAGGTGCTCTGTCAATGTGCAACAGCTACACACGAAAGAAAGTATCTTGAATTCAATCCTTGCCTTCACCGACAACCAATGAAAGTCGTGCAATGTAAGTCGAAATTTCGAGTTAGTAACTCGAAATTTCGAGTTAATAAGTCGAAATTTCGAGTTAGTAAGTCGAAATTTCGAGTTAATAACTCGAAATTTCGAGATAAGTAACTCGAAATTTCGAGTTAGTAAGTCGAAATTTCGAGTTAGTAACTCGAAATTTCGAGTTAATAAAAAACATACACCTGGCACTAATGCTCTTCCGTAGAAATGATATATGGGGTTTATTTAAGAAATAAAAAATGGCCTTTCGGGGAAAATGCAAGCTTACGGACTGGTTTGTCTGGCCCGAAGCGCAGCTGAGGTCCATATACCTTCCGAAGTCTGACCAACTAGTCCCTAAACTTGCATTTTCCACGAAAGGCCATGTTTTATTTGTTCTATTATACCGAATCTAAATCCTTTCATCCCCTTGTTTTGTGCTGTCATTTTTACTATTATTTGCTTTCAAATAATAATTTTACTTGTTCAGTGTGTGAAATATCTCAAACCCTAAACGGATTTTGTGTATGCTCTTCTTTTAATATTCCGATTACCGATGATTTAGGAGTTGTGATTCCATTTTTGTTAATGAAATTCAATATTAATTTAATGTTACTAGGCAAAATAACCCGGACTTTAAGAATTTCAGAAACAGTATAAATAAAATTTATAACTAAATTAAAGAAAAATCATGACTTTTGATCAACATGTAGTACATTTATGTCTCTGATTAAGAGACAAATCGTCTATCCATTTTGACAGTTATCGTCTGTTTGTGTCGTCGTAAAATTCGCACGTCGTGAAAGCTACGTTTAACCTGAGGTCTGGAGACCGCAGGGTATTGGTACGCGTTTAACTTTTGAGGCATGGAGGAGCACGTGACCTGTTTTCGGTACATGGAGGAGCACGGGATATGTAAACCTTACATGATTGGTTAATTGAACTTTCGAAAACCTGGCTGAATACCGTTTGCCGGTTCGTGACGGATTTACCTCTGGGGAATTAGGCAGAATTACATCTAATTAGAACAAAATAACTGTTACGTGATATTTGTAATTTTGTTTAAATATTTTACCGTTTAAGGTTGAAAAACTTGAATGATGTGTTTGAAAATTATCAATGTTTCTTTAATATAAACAATTTATTGTCTGTAAAATTTGAGATACATACTAATTGAAATATTCGATCGTAGTGGCATATGCCATAATAAATAGAGATATTTTCTGCGTAAACTTGTGTGTTTACTTATTTTTTTGTTCGGAATTATTCATAAAATGGTAGGCCTATTGAATCATTTTCTTAAAAAGAAATAATTGTTTTATGTTCGACCTTCTCCGGTCATCAACGGTCACCAGTTTCCAATGACCTTCTTCTATATTGATCGACTATATGTTGTCCCACAAACAATGTTGAAAATAGTTAAATGAAATATCTTATATCATTTAAAATGTTCCCCGCAGGAAACCATTTTACTTGTAAGAATTATGGACCGCCCCCGGTCTGTATGCGGTTTTTTGACCGGATGACGTCATATTGAATATAGAAGACTGTATGCAAATGAGGTATAATATAATTTATTATCTCTCAATAGTAGACTCCAAAGAAAATAGAGACTGCAAGTGTCAACTATATATATTTGCTTTGGAATATTGCTCTTGAGTCTTGAGGGATCTCCACGATGTCCCATTACAGCCATCACGACACACATATAACGCGAAACAGCGTTAAAACGAATTTATGATGGTTAAAAGTCGAAAAAATAAAGAAGAAAAAAAGAGAAAAAAAAAAAACAACAACAAAAACAAATGAAACCACGATGTTGAAAACTCGGCATAATATCGTATCATCGTCATCGTACTTTCGACCTCTCGCCATAGTAGTTCCGTTGTTTCGTGACCTGGTAGCCTTTGTTCATTTAGTGTTTAGTTTCTTGCTCAAGAAATAACGGCTTGCCCCTGTCTTGGTTTGTGCCCACACGGTGATCGATACATAGTTGACTATTTCGACGCGCTAACCACTCGCCATAACAATACTTTATTTATTATATACATGCATAATTTAGTATTATAACATAATGATATGGTTATAAAGATATTTATTTCGTGTACAAGTTATGTTTTTATTTTTATTTTCAAAAGATTTTAAAGAATAATATGACCGTTATAAAATAAGATTCTATTCCAAATATTGGCACCATTGTAACAAAATGTATTTTTTTACCATAATTTATGCGGTGTTGAGGTATAACAATTATGCGATGCAGATGGAAAATGGGAGCAAAACCTTACAAAGCAAAGGTACTGTACATTTATTCTGGGAATATCCATATATACAACACCATAAGAATGAAGTGTTAAATAACAGCAATAGCAAAACGATATATTGACAAACATGTGATGCATGATAATAATTTAAACAACTACATACTTTTACAAGCAACATACAACATATACAAATGTTAAAACAAATCAATGTTTAAAAATTACAAGTTAACGTTTTGAACTTAAACAAAAAATAGCGTTAAAATGACAACATGGAAACATTCAATACATTTTTCACCCGAATAACTTGTGCTAGCAATCAGAATCCCAACCATTCAACTTTTCAGTTTCATACAATAACAAGGAGGTAATCATTTAGGGTATGACCATAGCCCTATCTGTAATCATGAGTTATTGTTAATAAATGTGTAAGCAAAAGTTATTTTGTAAAGTCAGCAAAGGATGACTTATACTCATGGATTGAACGGGGATAATAAATTGGATGGGACCAGAAAAAATGTTTTAAAACTTCATAAAGGACAATTCATATTTGTTACAGAAATTGTACACCATATATTAGCCTGCGATCCAGTCTGTCACTCTTATGTCCTGTTCGGCTGATCGATATTATCAAAAACACGAACAAGTATGAAATAACGCGTATGTGTTTTATTGTTAAAAAATCATTTCTACAACATTAAAATTTTTGGCCGCCAGGCAGCTGGGCCGCCAACTTCACAAAAATGACAAAATTAAAAAAATCTCTGCAAGTGATTTTTTCTTTAGATATATCATTTAAATAACAATAATTATCTTTAAAACTTCATTAAATGCCGTTTTATTGTTAAAAAAAAACATCAAAATTTTTGGCCGCTAGGCCGCCAGGCCGCTGGGCCGCCAACTTCACAAAAATGACAAAATTAAAAAAATCTCTGCAAGTGATTTTTTCTTTAGATATATCGTTTAAATAACAATAATTATCTTTAAAACTTCATTAAATGCCGTTTTATTGTTAAAAATTTTTTTTTACAACATTAAAATTTTTGGCCGCTGGGCCGCCAATTTCACGCCGCTAGGCCGCCAGGCCGCTGGGCCGCCAACTTCACGCCGCTAGGTCGCCAGGCCGCTGGGCCGCCAACTTCACGCCGCCAGGCCGCCAACTTCACGCCGCCAGGCCGCTAGGCCGCCAACACATCTTCAAATAATGCGCAAGATACAGGCCCGTATTCAGAATCGATACTTACACTCACACTCAATGAGTAAATCCCATATAATTGCCTAACGGTCAAGACAGTCCTCATTTTTCAGTAAAGTGGTATTCAGGTTACACGGTGCATATCCATATCGGTACCCTCTTTGCGAAATCTGCTCAAACGGTACCCTCTTTGAGAACATGCACAAGTCATTCTCTGCTAAAAACAAACCAGCGTGGATAACAATGCAGTAACGTATCATTGTAATAAGGAAAGGAGGTATGACACGTAGAAAAGATGTATACCACGGAACATTAGAATGTTTTATTTATGTGCTGATTTGTCATGTGCCCGATTTTCATGTACTGCAACTTCACAATAAGCTACAAAAAATCGACATGTCTTGCCTCGCCCATCACCTCGACATATTTTTCGGGCTGAAATGAACCTGTGGCTTGATTATATATGCATCATACATATTTAATATGTTCATATACATATCATCTTCGGACAAATGACAGTATATTGTCTAAAATGCATGTAAAAAATCATAAAAACACCCTACTTTCGGTTTTGCAGCGGCACAGGCTACCTCTCTTCAATCACAGGTACCCTCTCATTTTTTAACACATACGTACCCTCAAAGCACGAGATATGCTTTTATTTGCGTTAATCGTTAAGTATGTAATAATAGAAAGAGCACCGAAACACGAGGCTATCTGATTTATACGAGGGGGCGTAGCCCCCGAGCATTAATCAGATTGCTGAATGTTTTGGTGTTCTTTCTCTTTTGTATCATAGTCAAACATAAAAACACGATTTAACTCTGACACTTTTTCAACAGAAAGGTCCCCAAACTATGATACAAGTATGTAATATTTCATACTTTTATGTTAATATTACATACTTGCATAAAGTTAGCGTTGACGTCTGAGTATTTTAATTAAAAACAACAATCAAAATCCACGTAGCAAAACAATATCTTGAACATTTGTTAAACATACACTTTACTAAACGAGTATGGCGTTTCAATACTTCAATACTTAGATTTAGTTTGTAACTTTAATAACAGCTGATAAATTATTTACCGCTTCAGTCGTTAGGTATTCCAGCATCACGAACAAACAGGGTTGTTTTGTTTGTTGTTGTTTGTTTGTTTGTTTTTTTTTTTTTTTTTTTTTTTTTTTTTTTTTTTTTTTGGGGGGGGGGGTATGTAAAAATTAATGAATGTGATTCAAGAAATTAAAAAGACTAGGATTATATATACCAACGACAAAGATTTAAATAAAATAGTCTTGTTAAAAAGCACATTATGCCTCTTTCTATTTTAATTCTTAAAAAAAATCAAAAACTATTTAAAGTTGCTCTGAACGTGCAGTAATGTGTAATGATGGTAGAAAAATGTAAACAATGTAGTATTTTGAATTCCATATAAAATGATAATGCTTATACCCTTTGCAAAAGTTGAAATTCTGAGAAATAAAATTGATAGAATTTCTGAGGCAAAATGTCATAAGATGATTAAAAAAAGGGAAACATAATTGTGTATTGCAAAAAGAATTTCATTGACATAAAAATTGCATGCTACTTTCAAAATAAAGCTAACGCTATTGAAATGTATTTCATTTTTCAGTTCTAAATGCCTGTCATAAGCCTTTCACTTCTTTCTTTAGCTTCTTTTTTTTTCGTCCTGTCTTTCAGGTTTTCCAACATTATTTTGCTATTTTGGCATTTACTACTTGTAAAATTATTAAATTTTCTTTAAATTTCTCCTCATGTTTTTGTTTTATCGAACATATATTTAAAATCGTTTTTTCTTTTTTTTTCTTTTAAGTAAAGATTTTAGATAATTCATTCTTTAACAAAGATGTGTGAAGTTGGCGGCCTGGCGGCGTGAAGTTGGCGGCCTGGCGGTGTGAAGTTGGCGGCCCAGCTGGCGGCCTGGCGGCGTGAAGTTGGCTGCCCGGCGGCCAAAATTTTTTAATGTTGTAGAAATGTTATTTTAACAATGAAACGGCATTTAATGAAGTTTTAAAGATAATTATTGTTATTTAAAGCATATATCAAAAGAAAAAATCACTTTCAGAGAACTTTTTTATTTTTGTCATTTTTGTGAAGTTGGCGGCCCAGTGGCCTGGCGGCCAAAAATTTTAATGTTGTAGAAATGTTATTTTAACAATAAAACGGCATTTAATGAAGTTTTAAAGATAATTTTTGTTATTTAAAGGAAATATCAACAGAGAAATCACTTTCAGAGAACTTTTTTATTTCGTCATTTTTCTGAAGTTGGCGGCCAAAAATTTTAATGTTGTAGAAATGTTATTTTAACAATAAAACGGCATTTAATGAAGTTTTTAAGATAATTATTGTTATTTAAAGGATATATCAAACGAAAAAATCACTTTCAGAGAACTTTTTTATTTTGTCATTTTTGTGAAGTTGGCGGCCCAGCGGCCTGGCGGCCAAAAATTTTAATGTTGTAGAAATGTTATTTTAACAATAAAACGGCATTTAATGAAGTTTTAAAGATAATTTTTGTTATTTAAAGGATATATCAAAAGAAAAAATCACATTTAGAGAACTTTTTTATTTTGTCATTTTTGTGAAGTTGGCGGCCCAGCGGCCAAAAATTTTAATGTTGTAGAAATGTTATTTTAACAATAAAACGGCATTTAATGAAGTTTTAAAGATAATTATTGTTATCTAAAGGATATATCAAAAGAAAAAAATCACTTTCAGAGAACTTTTTTATTTTCTCATTTTTGTGAAGTTGGCGGCCTGGCAGCCCAGCGGCCTGACGGCCAAAAATTTTAATGTTGTAGAAATTTTATTTTAACAATAAAGCGGCATTTAATGAAGTTTTAAAGACAATTCTTGTTATTCAAAGGATATATAAAAAGAAAAAAATCACTTTCAGAGAACTTTTTTATTTTCTCATTTTCCATAGGGAACGAGCCTTGGCGTTGGGATTTCCCTCTATCTAACCAAATGATTGATTATTTTTCTCACTCACATGGACACACAAGAAATCAGTGAAACTATATATACTTGCTACGCGCATTACAAAGTTTTGAAAAGCGGGGGCTTAGGCGCCTGACTTTCTATGATTAAAAAGCATTATGTACTTCCGCAGAAATTCTACTGACCAAGTTTATGTGTGATCCCTCATCAAAAAGCAAGGTTATCATGATAAAACACATCAATATTAAAGTTGGAAAGTGTCATAATATAAGTGTTTATAAGGAATTCAGTCGGTTGACAAAAAGCGTTTACCATTTACAAAGCTTTTTCTACTTATTTGGTTATTTTGGCCGAATATTCAATTAAAATATATCAAAATGAGATTCGTCATCAAGAAGCATCTATTATTGCGAGATAATAAATTATAAACCCCCTTCATCATTTCCGATAGAGGGGTAATGACGTTTGAAACCGGTTTGTACCTTAAAGATTAAAGTGATAGCGTTTGTGTAGATGAGCTACGCAATTCGCGGGTCAGTGATTTCCCGCAAATATTACGAAAAAATTTTGTGTTTATTATTTATATCAGATACATAGGTAAATGTGTTGAGTACGTCTAAAATAATTATTTAGTGACGCAGTGGTCAAGTCCACTATAAGGGTGTAAAACAGTTATCATATTGTATTTATCATCTTTTAACGATATAAATAAACAAAAACTACCAATTTGCCAACTGTCCACTTAACGCAGTAGGTAAGACTGTCATTTAAATTTCTAGTTGAATATCAATGCAAGGCAGGTTCGATTCGCAAAAATTATTTTTGTATGAAGAATATTTGAACGCACTACGATTACATAATATTTATAATTTGAATATATGGATCAATATATAACATTATAATTTTACTTTTCTGATAATGCTTTCTCCTGATGTGTGGCGTTTTCTGTAACTGTACACAAGTGCATATCAACCCGTGTCCAAAAAATATCTGATGCTATTGTAACTATTTGAAACAAAACCGGCCAAATAAGAAAAAGATACATCAGACAGCCAAATGTAATAGTACTTATATATATAACAATGATTCGACCATGAATATAACACTCAAACGGTCGCTCTGCCTACTGCGCTATCAAGGCACATAAAATCTGACGTTTTATATTAATAGAATGTAACATCAACTTATATACTGCTTCTTTGGTTCCATACATTAATAAAATGGTTTCATATATTGTAAAAATAATTCGGTTTCATATAAGGGCATCTGGTTCCATATATGGCTACTTTGGTACCATATATTGAAGAACTGGTATCATATAAAGTGATAATCAAGTCATATATTGCTACTTTTGGTGTCATAAATTGTAAAATTGAATTAATATATATTGAAAATTCGGTTTCAGGACATCTACATGTAGTTCCATATATGGCTACTTTGGTACAATATATTGAAGAAATGGTATCATATAATGTGATAATCAATTTATATATTGCTACTTCGGTTACATACATTAATAAACTCGTTTCATATATTGTAAAAATGAATTAATATATTGATAATTCGGTTTCATATCAGGACATGGTTCCATGTATTGCTACTTTGGTACAATATATTGAAGAATTGGTATCATATAATGTGATAACCAACTTATATATTTCTACTTTGGTTTCATAAATTGATAAATTGGATTCATATATTGAAAAATTAATTGATATATTGATAATTCGGATTCATATAAGGATATCTGATTCCATACATGGCTATCTTGGTACCATATATATTGAAGAACTGGAATCATATATTGAGAAAATCAACTTATATATTGCTAACTCGGTTTCATACACTGACGGTATGGTTTCATATATTGTAACTGTGGATTAACATAATGGATTCCGGTTAAATAAGAAGGTGTTTTCAATTCATATATACATGTAGTCGAAGTGAACTTATATATTATCCAAATGGTTAAATAAATTGGAAAAGAACAATATAAGACAGCCATGGCTTTCCATATTTTTTTCGCTCTGTTATGTAAACAAAGGTTCAAGTCGAACTCGATAACGTTTACATTAACGGGTCATACCATTATGATATAATGGGTTGTGCAAGTTATTCAGTTATTTCACTTTGCATTTTTATTGATATATAGAAGAATGAAAGTGGATATGGATACGTACAACTGAGCAGCGTAGTGGTTAGAGAGTTCTGATTATGAAGACAAAGTTGGATGTTATATTCTATTATTCTGTCGAAAGTATATGAGTTGTATTATTCTAAAAATTACATATTATACATTCATTTTTCTACCTATGCATATCCTGTTGTTGTTGTTGTTGTTGTTTTCTATTTCAGAAGGCCACATTGGAAATAAGATATATATGATTGTTATTATGTTCTTAATGTGTAACCTTCTTTAAATAAAGATATTATTATTATTATCATTACTTAGTGTTAAGTGTCTTGCTCAAGAAAATAACGGCTTGCAACTGGCTTTGTGCCAAGATGACGAGCGATACATAGATGACTAGTCCGACGCGCTAACCACTCGCCATACTAATACTTTAATTTATTTATTATAAATATACATGCATAATAAGTACTATTATATAGTAATGATATGGTTATAAAGATATTTATTTCGTGTACAAGTTATGTTTTTATTTTTAAAATATGTTAGAGAATAATATGACCGTTATAAAATAAGATTCTATTCCAAATATTGGCATTGTAACACCGCACTTTGGGGTCAAACGCACTTTGGGGTCCAACCCCAAAGTGCGTTACGTACTTTGGGGTCCAACCCCATAGTGCGTTACGCACTTTGGGGTCCAATTTCGACCCCAAAGTGCGTTAAACAGGTACATATGCATTTTTTAACATCAGGCAAACGACCGCACTTTGGGGTCAGAGAAAATTTATGTTCATTATGTTTTCAATAATATAGTGTAGTCAAAACCAATGGTAAAACAAAAATCAAGGTATTAAATAGACACAAAACATGTGCCCTGAATCAATAGGGATTTAAATGGTCTTGATTAGTAAGTGAAGAACTTTCACTAAATAAATCACCAAATAAAGAATTTGTATCAATTATTAAGCTTAAAATATGTTTTTCTCAAATTTTCCATTTATTTTTAAAGAATGTACACCTTTCATTAACTCCATTGTTTTTAGCTAAATACATCATTTTCCCGTTTGTTATTTACACTTTTTACAGAAATATGATAGTCTTATCATAGACAAAGGTATAAATTCTGGGTAATCTTAGTAAGACATTTCAGTAAAAAATTTGTCTGATAATATGTTAAAATAGCCATTTATTTAACAAAATGTGACACCTAAGAAACTTGACTAGGTGTAGATGCGGCTTTAAGTGGTAGTCCGTACAGGCTGTACTAAAATATCAACTATTTAAGTAGTCGTACATTAAGAGCGGGGCTTCAGAATTGTGTAAAATTCTCACTGGGGGTATAGAGGGGAGTGTGGGGTATCAACCCCCCCCCCCCCCCCGAGGGTTAAAAATAACATTTTAAAGGCCCATTATGCTTTTATCTGTTTTTCTTAAAAGTTTTTTTATCTTGATAATCTTTTATATTATAAAAAAATTCACATTGGTCAATTACCCTAACCATCCTTTTCATCTGTTGCTTTTTGGCAATGATGAGTACAGTTATAGTGAATAAGTATTTTATATGGAAATACGACATTGTTTTGACTACTTTTATGAAAAATAATTACACATTTATCGCTACTTTATTCAGGTAACAAGCATCTTACATTTCTCTGATACCATTATTTTAACATTATAAAATTCATGTTTGCTCTTTCTAAAGAAGTATCTAAGATTTCCCATTAAAAAGCCTCTGGCGAACAGTTGTAAGGGAGCTTACAAAAACCCTTTTTTCTTCTTTTTTTATACTTTTTTGTTGTTGTTTTTTTTCTTACACATATTTTATTTTAGTTTTGCATACATATTTTTTTTGAGTTTTTTGTATATATTTTATTTTTGTTTTGTTTTTTACTTTTTTTTCGTACATATTTTTACATGACGCCATTTGCAAAGTAGAGGTTTGGATAATTACGCCATTTGTAAAACACCATTTTCAAACACTTCGCCATCTGTAAATTACAGTACACCATTTGCAAACGCCATTTGCGAATACCAACATTTTCATTTTTGGAGGTATCAAAAAGATAACAACACTTTTTAGTATATATATACAATGTACATGTACATGTTTATACATGTATATATATTTTTTTCTAAATCTGTGGAATATAAGGACCTATTTAGATCTTTTATTGTGCATTATTGTAATACACCAGTCATTTGAAACCACCTCCCTTGCCCCAGAGGGAGTGCGGGTTAAAAAAGAATCGTGTTTTGATGTTAGCACTGTTTCGGGGCATAAGGCAGGAATGTTATTATCTGAATATCCCCCGCAGGGCGAAGATTTTACCAGTGGTCGGCTTAGTTTAAAGTCAATGCCCCCCCCCCCCCCCCCCACTATTCTAGGGGGTGGGGTTGAGTGGTGCCTATTTATGGAATAATAACTGATCACCAATCAACAGCCCTTTCCAATAGACACTACTTTAATAGTATATAATAATAAAAAAAACAAT
>NW_026864210.1:0-26650 GCF_026571515.1 Ruditapes philippinarum
ACAAAAGTTATTTAAATTAAATTGTATGTCCCTGGGACATGGGAGTGAAGATTCATGGCCTAGTGTTTAGATTTGTTGCATGTAGTATAGCATAGTGAGCTTCTGCTGAAGTTACAAGAATCAAGGCTCAGAGTAAAAAATTTACAGCCATTTTTGACAACAGATCTTATTTTAGCAATAATTATAGATTCATCATGGCCCTTTTGTATTGTAAACTACAGATTATATTCATATAAGAGTAAACCTTTATTCTCTCAATTCAACATTCAGCTATGTTCTAATCACAGAAAATCGGATATTTTGTTTCTATGGAAACACTGTTTTATCACTTATGATACCTAAGTCATGATAGTCAATATTAAAGATGAAATATGATGCTTTGCAGTTAAGCTTCAGACCATAAACATATGATGCAATTTTCTCTCTTAGAAGGTGGCCATTCTTATTTTAGACATTTCAAGGGGGAAAACATGAGAAATATCTGGAAGAAAAAGTATGGCTTTCAACATAATAAAACATTTCTGGAAGACTGTTATTGTTTATAACTTGATAAATATAATATGTTCTGTCCTATTTGGCCTCACCAGGTTATACATACTATTTCTCGCTTAACCCATAACCTAAATTTGTGAAATGGACTTCATATTTATTTAAGAACTGTCCATTATCAATTTTTATGAGATAAAATTTTCAAAGATGGTCAGTAAACAGTAGGGCATGGCAAAGGCTAATCTCTTTGCTTCCAGCAGGTTAAGGGATACAAAAAGAGAAAGAAAGAAAAAACACACACCAAAAATCCAGAAAAAAATGTCACTCAGGCTTTAAATCACTTTGTTCATATCTTTATGTGATTGTTTTAATAAGCAGTTTGAAACAATTTTTTTAAATTTTTAAAGTTTATTTAACCAGCACATGTCCTTACATATTTCGGTGGTAATGAGTGAATGGGAACAAAAGTAAATATCCTTTGATGATATTTATTCAGTAAATTTTTACGTGAATACTTTTGTCTTATTTCATGACTAAAAACAACAGTAAGGAAGGAAAAAATCAGCCACTTAAGTATCAAAACTTGAGGATGTCTGTTTTTTTCTTCCTTTCTTCCTTCAGTCTGTCCATAACTTATTTATGAATGGATTTTGAAATAATATTGAAAAATTGTGTAGCACATTGAGATGATGATTTGTGTGCAAGACCCAGGTCTGTAGCTATAATGTCAAGGTTACACTTGTATGTCCAACTTCAGTATATGATTTTTTATAGAAGTGCATTTATGGTCATTTACTGTCAACAATCCTGTCATTCAGTTTCCAGCTCAAAAGTTATGGTCACACTTATACAAATCAAGATTGGACTAAAAATTTTCTGATGTTCATACCTGTCATTTATTGGTTTTTTTTTTTGTCCCTCGCCTTTTCGAAGAAAAAAGGGCGATATAGAAATAGGCTCCATCTGTCCGTCCGTCCATCCGTCTGTCATAACTTTGTCATTTATGAAAGGAATTTGAAATAACTTGGCACAAATGTTTATTATAATAAGACGATGTGTCATGCACAACAACCAGATCCCTATCTCCAGGGTCAAGGTAGCACTTGCTCATTCAAGCTCAACATTGCCTATTTGAGGGTATATGTTGTGTCCGGTCCATAACTTTCTTATCTATGAAGGGATTTTGTAAATACTTGCCATAATTATTCACAATAATCAGACGATGTGTCATGCCCAAAAACCAGTCACCTACCTTCAAGGTCAAGGTCACACTTGGAGGTCAAATATTAACATACCATATAAGTACTTATTTCTGCGGGCTTAAAATTCTGCGATTTTGTATAAAATAAGGGGTTTTAAATTTCTGCGTATCTTATTTCTGCGGTGTCATCATTCTCGCATTGATGTTTTTTATTTCTGCGTTTTAATTTATTTTTTTATTACAAACTTAACCGATACAAACAGACAACATTTCAAGATATGTTGATGTAACATGTACATTACTTCCGGTAAACATGCAGACGACTTATAATGTGTGTTCATCGTGATCACAATGTATCGGTATATAAAATATGATAAACAAGATCAACAAGGAAAGGCGGCGTTCAATGAACGCAATAAACAAAAATTAAATCAACAAAAACCAACAACATGCAATGACAACAATTAAATTGTAATACTGCATGTGTATAGATATGAAGTGTGAAAAATAAACAATGGTAATATCGCACTTAGACACAATATATTGTACAAATACAAAAGGGTATGTTTATTGCACCCGTCAAACTATAATAGTTTTATTTTTAAAATAAATCAAGCTTAGGGTGAGCGAAAATATCAAACATGATATTTTTTTAAACAAAAAGAACAAGAAAAGTTTGTTTTTTTAATATTTTATTCATGACGGATACATAAAGAAAAATTATTCCCATCTACAAAAGCTGATAACGGTACATGGTAATGTAATTATACAATACATGTAGTTGACATATTCCGACATACATGTAGACATCGCGAAAGGCTTAATTTTCTGCGGTTTTTAAATCTGTGGTGTCGTTATAAACCGCAGAAATAGCAGAAATAAAGTTCTCGCAGAAAAAAATACTTATACGGTAGTCTGTTACAGGGTATATTTTGTGTCCGGTCCATAACTTTGTCATTTATCAAAGGAATTTGAAATAACTTGGCACAAATGTTTGTTATAATAAGACGATGTGTTATGCGAAACAACCAGACCCGTATCTTCAGGGTCAAGGTCGTACTTGCTCATTCAAGCTCAACATTGTCTATTTGAGGGTATATGTTGTGTCCGGTCCATAACTTTCTTATCTATGAAGGAATTTTGTAAATACTTGCCATAATTGTTCACAATAATCAGATGATGTGTCATGCGCAAAAACCGATCACCTACCTCCAAAGTCAAGGTCACACTTGGAGGTCAAATACTTACATAGCCTGTTACAGGGTATATTTTGTGTCCGGTCCATAACTTTTTCATAGATTAAAGGATTTTGAAAATACTTCACACAAATAGTCACTATAATAAGAGGATGTGTCATGCGCAACACCTGTATCCCTACCTCCAAGGTCAAGGTCACACTTAGAGGTCAAAATTAACATAGTCTGTTATAGGGTATATTTTGTGTCGGATCTAGAACTTCTTCATAGTTCAAGGGATTTTGAAAAAAGTTGGCACAAATAGTCACAATGATAAGACGATATGTAAAGTACAACACCTGCACCCCTACCTCCAAAGTCAAGGTCACACTTAGAGGTCAAAGGTTAACAGAGTCTGTTATTTGGTATATTTTGTGTCCCGTCCATTACTTCTTCATAGATTAAGGGATTTTGAAAATACTTGGCACAAATAGTCACAATGATTAGATGATATGTCATGCGTAATACTGTGTCCCTACCTCAAAGGTGAAGGTCACACTTAGAGGTCAAAGATTTACATAGTCTGTTATAGGGTATATTTTGTGTCCAATCTATAACTTCTTCATAGTTCAAGGGATTTTGAAAATACTTGGCACAAATAGTCTAAATAATAAGACGTTATGTCATGCACAACACCTGCTCCCCTACCTCCAAGGTCAAGGTCACACTTAGAGGTCAAATCTTAACATGATAGATTTTTAAATTCCGTGTTTCATTTTATTTTTATGCCCCTACAATGTGGAAGCATATAGCGTTGCACTTGTCCGTCCGTCAGTCCGTTCGTCAATCTGTCAGTTCGTCCGTCCGTACGTCCCGAAATCTTGTGAACTCAACTCCTCTTAAACCGGATGGCAGATTTTGCTTAAACTTACAGGGATGAACAACCTCAATGTGTAGATGGTAGTAAAGGAAGGAATTTTTGCTGCGACCAAATTTAACAGAATTATGGCCCTTTGTTGATTTTTTTAATAGATACTATGTAGAAATTTTGTGAACGCAACTCCTCTTAAACCGGATGGCAGATTTTGCTTAAACTTACAGGGATGAACAACCTTAATGTGTAGATGGTAGTAAAGGAAGGAATTTTTGCTGCGACCAAATTTAACAGAATTATATGGCCCTTTGTTGATTTTTTCACTATGTACTATGTAGAAATTTTGTGAACGCAACTCCTCTTAAACCGGATGGCAGATTTTGCTTAAACTTACAGGGATGAACAACCTCAATGTGTAGATGGTAGTAAAGGAAGGAATTTTTGCTGCGACCAAATTTAACAGAATTATGGCCCTTTGTTGATTTTTTTAATAGATACTATGTAGAAATTTTGTGAACGCAACTCCTCTTAAACCGGATGGCAGATTTTGCTTAAACTTACAGGGATGAACAACCTTAATGTGTAGATGGTAGTAAAGGAAGGAATTTTTGCTGCAACCAAATTTAACAGAATTATATGGCCCTTTGTTGATTTTTTCACTATATACTATGTAGAAATTTTGTGAACGCAACTCCTCTTAAACCGGATGGCAGATTTTGCTTAAACTTACGGGGATGAACAACCTTAATGTGTAGATGGTAGTAAAGGAAGGAATTTTTGCTGTGACCAAATTTAACAGAATTATGGCCCTTTGTTGATTTTTTTCACTATATACTATGTAGAAATTTTGTGAATGCAACTCCTCTTAAACCGGATGGCAGATTTTGCTTAACTTTCCAGGGATTAACAACCTTAATGTGTAAATGGTAGTAAAGGAAGGAATTTTTGCTGCGACCAAATTTAACAGAAGTATGGCCCTTTGTTGATTTTTAGTTTTCAACTTGTGGCACATGTAGTCCAAAAAATATTTGACCTAGAGTCATAAGATTGACAGAACAGTGGCGTATTGGGGCATCCGTGTCCTATGGACACATTTCTAGTTTTAACAAATTTATTGTTACATTTGCAGGTCTAGCATTGATCAAAATTTTGGGCTGAATGTCCTGAGATCCATTATTTCCATGAAAATTCCGGAAGTTTTCATGGAAATTCATGGAAAATGTACGGACAGGCGCCTCAATCTTTTGAAATAGCACAATTTTATGCTTCATATAAAATTTCCCGAGGCGGGGGACATTGGTAACTCTGTTACAAATTCTTGTTTATAAATAACTTGACATACATATGATGCATTTTAAGATAACATGTTGCAAGTCAAAGGTGAAGGTCACACTTGTACGATTGTGAATAAATGGTTATGTGTTGCGCATAAATTTATTTTTCATGAATGGATTTGAAATAATTATGCAAATATATGCTGCTTATAAAGATGACATGTAGTGAACAATATCTTGATCAGCATCCCAAAGGTCAAGGTAAAACTTGAATGATATGATACTGCATTGGCCATATTTTTGCAATTTTATGACAAAATGGCTCAAGGAAAAATTGCCAGTACTATAATTCCTGCATTAAAAAAGAGAGTTACACCTTTACTCATAAAGGCAGCCTTAATTTATGGATTGATGTCTTACACATTTGGATGGTAGATAATCTTGAGTCGTCTTCAAACTTTGGGGTCAAGGTCACTGGTTCTTGAAATTAACTCTTACTGTCTGTATTTATTATTGACTGACATGCATTGAAAATTTTTGACCAATGTGCAAGTTCATGAAGCATCCATTGCTTTAAGCTTTATTATTGTTGACATTGTTATGGCCCCCTTTTTGCCCCATTCTTCTGACAAAAAATATGGTTTCCAGATGATAACTCTTTAATGAGATAATGGATTGTAACAGTATATTGTACACAGACATAACTTCATAAAATACAGGTTCAAATTTGGCCTCAGACCACTAATTTTTAGCACACCAGAGCACTTTGTGCTCAAATATGAACTTTTGTGATGGCTGTTTGTTTCTGTTCTTCATTTGTTGTTGATGGTGCTGTATATTTCTTTTAATGGATACTTATGTTTCATTTTTGTCATTGCATAAATAATCGCACATATTTTAGTGATAAAACACTATATCATCTAAACAAAATATAGTGATGGTGTAGTTAATTAGCATCATTATGCATGTTTATTGTTTATAAAGATCACAGGAAAACAGTTTCTGTTAAAGCACTGTATAGTTGATGTCTTACAACTCCCAAGATACATATACTTGTTTATGTAATAATCCACCCTGATTTTCTCTGAAACAAAATAAATGGCACATCTATAAATTTACCTTACAGATAATATGGTATCCCCATTAGAATAGAGTAACATTATTACATGCACATTATTGTTTTAATGTGTGGTGATTTACTTATACAAATTTTAATATAGTTTCTGTTTTCCCTATATTTGTAGTGTGTGAGACAGTATTTGGTGGTAATGATAGCAGAAGGAAATGTACTGTCTATAACTTGTCCTGATGCTCAATGTAGAAAACAAGGAAAAATTCTGTTCCCAGAGGTAAGTGTATAATTATTATGTGTATACATTATTAAAAAAAAAAAAAAATTATCTGAAAATTAAACATGGAATATTGGTGATAAGTTCCGAAGTAGAGAAGGTTTACCTCTGTTGGTAATGGACTTTGGATTCTTTCTTACCGAACGTCTGTGACTCGGCGGTTCTACTCTGAGGTGCCTGAAATAATACATGGAAGCGCACCTGAGGTCTTCCTCCACCAGTAAAGCTGGTAAGTCAACCTATACTGAATTGGTGCAACGTAATACCTGACCAAAAAAAAAACAAAAAAAACCTCTTAGCTTATTTGGGGGCATGCAACTTTAAAGGGAATAAAGCTATATAGAATTAAAAAAATTTTTCTATATCTATAAAAGGTAAAATTTTGTTGCTTAAATAATCTTATGGACCATTCTCGAAAGAGTTGTAACATTGAGTTTCTCTGTAACATAGACTTGTAACACACATGAATATTGTACATAGACAGAATAAAATGTTCTTGAACAAAATATTATGCTGCTATTATATAATGGGGATGTAACAACTGTTTTTCAATTATTTCATACATGCACCATTTGCTCTTAAGGAAATATACAAACATATTTCTTTCATACATGTATTTTGAAGTATTTTGTTTCAAAATTCAAATAATAATTTAGAAACTTTAGGCAGGTGATATAGAATACAAATGTTTATTATATACTTTTAAATGAAATATTGAGAAATATTGATGAAATTAAATGCGTATTTCCATTTTCCGTAATTTCACTGTAAAAATTTATTTTTCACTGCAGTGAAACATATTTTCCGTATTTTCACTGATGTCTTGCTGGACTACTTTCTTTTAAATTCTGCCAGTACTCAGAATTTAAGGGAAAGTCTTGTAAATTTTAATGTCCAGAAAGAGAAAAATGTATACCGTATAATAAACAGAAAATTTAAGTTTTTTCTATAAATACATGATTTATTTTCATCTTCATCTTGTGGCATGAAAATTACCATATTTCACTTGTGGCTACCGCCACTCATGAAATATTTATTTTCATACCACTCGATGAAAATAAATCATGTATTTATAGAAAAAACTTGAATATCCTCTATCTATCATGGAACTCTTAACAAATATCTAACCTGGAGCTTTTTGAACAAAATGTAATTTCTATCCTGGAGCTCTTAAAAAATGTCTATCCTGGAGCTCTTAACAAATTTTTGAGTCCTTGCACATTTAAAAACTGTGCATCTTATGATAGTATATACATGGGCCTATTATGCTATGATATTCAGAGCTCTTCTTTAATGTTATTAAATTATTTTTCCTTTGAGATCAAATGCTGTACTGGTTTTGATGCTATGAAGACAGTGACATTAAATGTTGATTAAACTGATGTTTTATTCTTTAAGGGGATGTATGATATCCATGTGTGTCTTGTTTTAAGAAATAAAATGGTGTGTAATATGTCCTGTATTTCATTCTAGAAAGGATATATAAATACATATTGAAAATATGTTATTGTGGAAGTATGTTCACTGTGTAATTGACAATTTTGTATTTACAGGTTAAGAAACTTGTTGATGATAAAAGCTTTACTAGATACCGGAAAATAAGATACCAGAAAGGTAATGACCCTTACAGTGTTAAATTTGTCCTGTGGTGAATAATGAACTATCTGTTTTATATTAAGGAATTTAAATGTAATTAAGAGCTACTAATTGGCCAACTACTTCTTAGTAGTTGTATGAGATAAATGTACACAATTCAATAGATATTTAATATCATTTATTGCTCATATATGTAAAACAAAATTTCATGGCAATTGAACTGGACAAAACTAATTAGAAAAGTTCACATGATCACTCTTAAAACACTTGACTTTGTTTCAATATATTGCATCTCCATCTTGTGTGGCAAATACAGCTGGACACCTTTTCCTTGTTATGCTCCCCGAAAAATTTCGGGGGAGCATATAGTCGGCGCCTTGTCCGTCTGTCCGTCCGTCCGTCTGTCCGTCCGTTGTCTTGTCCGGAGCATAACTTGAAAACCCTTGGAGATAATTTGTTGAAACTTCATACAGTGGTAGAGGGCATCGAGGGGGAGTGCAGTGTCAAAGAACCATAACTCTATTTTGCCCGGTTTTTGAATTATCTCCCCTTATAGAAAAATCTTGTCCGGGGCATAACTCTAAAACTATAAGAGATATCAACATGAAACTTTGTAGGTGAATAGATCTAAATGGGTAGATGTGCAGTGCATAAGAACAAAAACTCTTTTCATCCTAATTTTGGAGTTATTGCCCTTTGTTAATTTTAATACTTTGAACTTTGTCCGGAACATAACTTGAAAACCCTTGGAGATAATTTGTTGAAACTTCATACAGTAGTAGAGGGCATCGAGGGGGAGTGCAGTGTCAAAGAACCATAACTCTATTTTGCTCAGTTTTTGAATTATCTCCACTTATAGAAAAATCTTGTCCGGGGCATAACTCTAAAACTATAAGAGATATCAACATGAAACTTTGTAGGTGAATAGATCTCAATGTGTAGATTTGCAGTGCATAAGAACAATAACTCTTTTTGTCCTAATTTTGGAGTTATTGCCCTTTGTTTATTTTAAAACTTTGAACTTGAACTTTGTCCGGAACATAACTTGAAAACCCTTGGAGATAATTTGTTGAAACTTCATACAGTGGTTAGGGGCATCGAGGGGGAGTGCAGTGTCAAAGAACCATAACTCTATTTTGCCTGGTTTTTGAATTATCTCCCCTTATAGAAAAATCTTGTCCGGGGCATAACTCTTAAACTATAAGAGATATCAACATGAAACATTGTAGGTAGATAGATCTCATTGAGTAGAGGTGCAGTGCAAAAGAACCATAACTCTGTTAAGCCTTATTTTTGAATAATCTCCCCTTTTAGAAAAATCTTGTCCGGGACATAGCTGTAAAACTATAAGAGATATCAACATGAAACTTTGTAGGTAGATAAATCTCAATGGGTAGATGTGCAGTGCACAAGAATCATAACTCTACCTTGCTTAATTCTGGAGTTATTGCCCTTTGTTTATTTTTACTTTTTGAATTGTCCAGGACATAACTCGGAAATCATAAGAGATATCATCAAGAAACTTTGTAGGTTGATAGATCACATTGATTAGAAGTGCAGTGCAAAGAACTGTAACTCTGCCTTGCCTAATTTTGGAATAATTGCACTTTGAACTTTTTCCACGGACATAACTCTGAAACTACAAGAGGTGTACTTTCCTGTGTCCAAAACCTATTCGGGGAGCATCACCCGGCTCAAACCAGGCTCTTGTTGGTTTATGTATTTGTGAAAAAACTGTTGTTGAATAGAAGTCCACATCTGGTGAAGAACCTAAGACCCTTGAGATATGTTTATGATGATTGCATACATACTCTGTGTTTCAATAGGCATTAGTCTGAAGTTACACAGGTGTCACTGATTGATCACTCATTTACAAAATATTTCCCTTAAATTCCAATTACAACATGTACAGTACATATAAATTGATATTCAAAACCATGATTACTTCAACTTATAGCACAAGGAATAAAACAAATAATTCTAACACTATCGGACATTTTCCTACATAAAGAAGGCAGGAAGCGTGCATTATTCTACAACAATGCACTCGCCGTTCTTATTTCCTCCCTGTGTATTTTCAAACTGACGCATTGACAGTGCCATTTTGTTTGATAAAATCTGATAAATAAAAAACAATATTTTGTCGAATTTTGTTGTCAAAACTATCTAGAATGAAAGAAAATGGTCTAACTAAGAAAATGAATCCGAACACCAATATCTTGAATTCAGTTGTTAACACTATACAGACGTTTAAAGTGGTGTTTATGTGACGTCACTCACAATGTAGCGCCATTCAACACATGCAAAAACAATTGAATCAAGAACGTTATTTCAATGTCGCAAACGAGTTGAATTTCACATTTAATTCACTATTAATACTTTATATACGGAAGATTTAACGACAGTTTTTTTCAACCCACTATTGGAAACTCTGAGGCAAAACAAATTTAACCACCAAAAATCAAGTCCAACTTTTTAATAATTATTATATTTTCTTGGCGTATTAGAATGGAAATAGATATTAATTCTTTGTGCATCGTTGTATAATAATTCACATTATTTCGTTCAAATGCTTGTAATTAATCACTCAGGCCTATCGGTCTTCGTGATTATAATACTACGCAGTTGAACTCAAACAGTGCATTATTCTACAACAATGCATGATATCTATTTCCTAAATATTGCAATTTTACATGAATGGTAAACTTACTCAGAGGCATGGGTGGAATAAATTTCATTTGTTTGAGAGTATAATGTTATGTTCATTCTAAAACAAAGCAAGTAACTTGACAGAGAGGTTGGTAACCCCCATTTTTTTTCACCTAAAGTGTTTCTGTTATTATATTCTAAAATCGTGCTTTTAAATTAAATTTTAATCTGCTATATGTCTATAAGTAACAGTAACATGTCCCTTTAAATAAAAGTCAAAACAATAAAAATTGAGGCAATTAGAGAACCTCAGGAATTAAAACTTGATTTTTTTCTCTTTATTTTATCTAATTTTATTTCAAATTAAAGGAAGATATTTGATATAAACAATTTGAATCAAGTTTGGTGTTCTGGTACACTAATGTTCAGAAATCATGAGAAGAAAGTGAAGTTTGACAATTTACAAATTTTCCTTGCTTGAACAATTTCCAGTTATCAATTTATCATTGTTTGTGAAGCACTTCCTATTGCAATATAGCTGAAAGTAACACAATTTATAGAAGGAAAAAAGTCTGGTAAACACTTGAATTAATTGACAAGGCTTTAAGAATGACATAATGGACAAATTAATACTTTTCCAGGAACAAAAACAATTACATGTTAAAGTGGTTATACACTTTTATTTCAATTTCTGAAGTATAATTTGTTTTAAAATGTAACAGTTTTAAAATGCAACAGTTTTAAAACTTGATATTGATTTTTTAGAAAGTGATGAAATTGTATTAAGTTGTATCTATTTGTCAGAATAAGAGAGCTATTGTAACAATTATGTGCAGTTATTGTTAGTTACAATTTATGTAAAAATATAAGATTGTAAAATCTTACCATGTTTCTCTAAAGATATTCAAAAGTTTTTAATATCGATGAATTTCGTATGAAGGACTCATCCCTGCTTTAAATTTAGAACTGTCCCTTGTTAGTTCGCTATCAGTATAACAATAGGGGACTGTAGGTTTACCCTCTGTCAGTCTGTCATTTTGTTGGTTTGTAGAAATCTGGATCCTGTCATAAAACTCAAGAACTACAAAAGCTAGGTTGATGCTACTTGGTGTGTACATGTATATAGATAACCATATTGAGATTATGCAAATCATTTTATTAACCAGGTTTTCCGAAGGAAAAAACTGGTTATTAGATTGAGGTATGTCGGCGGGCGGGCAGCCGGATGGGCGGACGGGCGGGCGTAAACAATTTCTTCTGTGCGCAACTCCTCCTACATTTTTCAACGGATTTTTACCAAACTTTCACAGAAGCTTTGTCATCAAGTGACCTGGCACATATTGTCGGGGTTTTGTGATTGGATAATATTTGACCTAATTATGGCCCTTTGTTTTTTTTCCTTATATAGAATATATAGTGAATAATTTCTTCTGTGCCCAACTGTTCCTACATTTCTCAATGGATTTTGACCAAACTTTCACAGAGGCTTTGTACTCAAGTGCCCTGGCGCATATTGTCGGGGTTTTGTGATTGGATAATATTTGACCTAATTATGGCCCTTTGTTTTTTTTCCCAATATAGGATATAATTATAGTGAACAATTTTCTGTGCGCAACTCCTCCTACATTTCTCAACGGAATTTGACCAAACTTTCACAGAGGCTTTGTCATCAAGTGCCTTGGGGCATATTGTCAGGGTTTTGTGATTGTATAATATTTGACCTAATTATGGCCCTTTGTTTTTTTTCCTTATACAGATTATATAGTGAACAATTTTTACCATGCGCAACTTCTCCTACATTTCTCAACAGATTTTGACCAAACTTTCACAGAAGCTTTGTTATCAAGTGCCCTGGCTCACATTATTGGGGTTTTGTGATTGGATAATATTTGACCTAATTATGGCCCTTTGTTTTTTTCCTTATACAGAATATATAGTGAAAAAATTCTTCTGTGCTGAACTCCTACATTTCTCAACGGATTTTGTTCAAACTTTCACAGTAGCTTTGTCATCCAGTGCCCTGGCGCATATTGTCGGGGTTTTGTGATTGAATAATTTTTAGCTCACCTGAGCTTGCTCAGGGTGAGCTTTTAGGATCGATGAATGTCCGTCGTCCGTCGTCCGTCCGGCCGTCCACAATTGCTTGTGAACACTCTAGCGGTCGCATTTTTGCCTCAATCATCATCAAACTTGGTCAGGATGCTTATCTAGTTGAAAGCTCGGATGAGTTCGAACATGGGTCATCTCAGATGAAAAAACTAGGTCACAAGAGCTAAAAATAGAAAAACCTTGTGAACACTCTAGAGGTCACATTTTTGACCCAATCTTCATCAAACTTGGTCAGGATGTTTGTCTAGGTGATAGCTCGGATGAGTTCGAACATGGTCATCTCGGATGAAAAAGTAGGTCACAGGAGCTATAAATAGAAAAACCTTGTGAACACTCTAGTGGTCACATTTTTGAACCAATCATCATCAAACTTGGTCAGAATGCTTGTCTAGTCAATTGCTTGGATGAGTTCGAACATGGGTCATCTCTGATGAAAAACTAGGTCACAGGAGCTAAAAATAGAAAAACCTTGTGCCACTCTAGTGGTCACATTTTTGACCCAATCATCATCAAACTTTGTCAGGATGCTTGTTAAGATAATAGCTCGGATGAGTTCGAATATGGGTCATCTCGGATGAAAAACTAGGTCACCGGAGCTATAAATAGAAAAACCTTGTTAACACTCTAGCGGTCACATTTTTGCATCAATCATCATCAAACTTGGTCAGGATGCTTATCTAGTTGATAGCTTGGATGAGTTCGAACATGGGTCATCTCGGATGAAAAAGTAGGTCACCGGAGCTAAAAATAGAAAAACCTTGTTAACACTTTAGCGGTCACATTTTTGCATCAATCATCATCAAACTTGATCAAGATGCTTGTCTAGGTAATAACTCGGATGAGTTCGAACATGGGTCATCTCGGATGAAAAACTAGGTCACAGGAGCTAAAAATAGAAAAACCTTGTTAACACTCTAGTGGTCACAATTTTGACTCAATTGTCATCAAACTTGGTCAGGAAACTTGTCTAGGTCATTGCTGGGAATAAATCGAACATGGGACATCTCGGATGAAAAACTAGGTCACAGGAGCTAAAATAGAAAAAATCTTGTTAACACTCTAGTGGCTACTGTTGTGATCCAAATATTCTGTTAATTGGTCTGAAAGTTTGTTTTGATGATTTCTAAGTCAAGATCGAACATGGGTCATCTTGGATGAAAAACTAGGTCACACCGCCCAAATATGGAAAAACCTTGTTAACATTCTAGTGGTCACATTTTCGACTCCATTATCATCAAACTTGGTCAGAATGCTTGTCTAGGTAATTGCTTGGATGAGTTCGAAAATCGCATGTGAAACTAGGTCACCGGAGCTAAAAATAGAAAAATCTTGTTTACACTCTAGTTGCTACTGTTTTGATCCAAGTATCCTGGAAATTGGTCTGAAAGTTTGTTTTGATGATTTCTAGGTCAAGTTTGAATATGTGTCACCTGGGTAAAAAACTAGGTCGCACTGCTCAAATATGGATAATCCTTGTTAACACTGCAGTGGTCACATTTTTGACTCACCTGTCATGAGACTTGGTCAGAATGCTTGTCTAGGTAATTGTTTGGATGAGTTTGATAATTCAGGTGAGCGATCTAGGGCCATCATGGCCCTCTTGTTTATTTAATTATGGCCCTTTGTTTTTTTTCCTTATACAGAATATAATTATAGTGAACATGTTTCTTGTATTTAGCTTAACTATATGGCTATCCTACTCACCTGGGCTATGATGTCAATGTTAGCAGGACACTGGTTCAAGTTTAATAATTGCAACTTCTTGTGCATTTTGTATTGCAACATATCTTATCAACCACTAAATATTTTTTGCTTGTAACTAATCTCATGCATACAAAAACAATTTTCAAAACTAATGAAGGTTTTCACTTTTAGCTCAATACATTCTTCGGTGTCATTGTCCAAGGCCCATATTAATTTTAAGATGTATTTTGACCAGATTATGCTCTGTTAACTTGAAGGACATCAGTCTTCCACACAAATGAAGCTTTTCACTCGAGACCTCTGTCTTATGAAGCATAGATCCTGCCATAAAACCTAGTTAGATTATACTTATTCTGTGGATAGAGGACTATACAAAGAAAATGGCACAAGCATGATTCCTTTCTATTTATTTTTCAACTCTAAGAAATGGGAGAAAAATTCTTTACAGTCAGTGCCAACATTTGTATGTTATGAGATAGAAAATCAGACAACATGACTCTGTAAGGGGACTGCTTATATATTAGTGTAATATAATCTGGTCTTACAGGTCTGTCTGGTTATATACTGGTGGCATGCACAAGTTATATTACTTTTTAGCATATGGTTAATATTATTTACCTGTGTTGTTATTATTATACTACAGAGGTTGATCTTGACCCTCACAGAACATTTTGTCCAGAAGCAGGTTGTGAGACAGTATGTCATGTATGTAGTACATCTACCAGTGATGCTATAACAAGACCTACACCAGTTGATTGCCCTACTGTAAGTATGATTAGCAAATACATCATTTGTGAAGAATTCAATTTACGATGTTTATCACAATTAGTCACAATCAGAATAAGATGTAAGAAAATGACAAAAATGAAAGGTTTGAACAGTGGATTGCACTGTTATTAAAAGGCTTATTTTGACTGAGCTATGAATTTATAGTTCATGTATATAAAACTCAACACTGCTCTAAAATGAATTAAGTGCATCATACAGCTTTTTAGCTCACCTGTCACAAAGTGACAGGGTGAGCTTTTGTGATCGCTTTTTGTCCGGCGTCCGTCTGTCCGTCCGTCCGTAAACTTTTACTTGAAATGACATCTCCTCATAAACCACTAAGCCAATTTCATCCAAACTTCACAGGAATGTTCCTGTGGTGGTCACCTTTAAAAATTATTCAAAGAATTTAATTCCATGCAGAACTCTGGTTGCCATGGCAACCGAAAGAAAAAACTTTAAATATATTTTTTAAAAAACCCAAAGAGCTAGAGCTTAGATATTTGGCATGAAACATCTTCTAATGACTGTCTACCAAGTTTGTTAAAATAAAAGCCCTTGGGTCAAAATTGGCCCCGCCCCAGGGGGTCATTGATTTTCCCTATATGCATATAGTAAAAACTTAAAAAATCTTCTTTTAAAGAACCCAAAGAGCTAGAGCTAAGATATTTAGCATGAAACATCTTCTAATGAGTGTCTACCAAGTTTGTTCAAATAAAAGCCCTGGGGTCAAAATTGGCCCTGCCCCGTGGGTCATTGATTTTCCTAATATGTGTATAGCAAAAACTTAAAAATCTTCTTTGAAAAAACCCAAATAGCTAGAGTTTAGATATTAAGCATGAAACATCTTCTAGTGAGTGTCTACAAAGTTTGTTCAGATAAAAGCCCTGGGGTCAAAATTGGCCCCGCCCCGGGGGTCATTGATTTTCCTTATATGTGTATAGCAAAAACTTAAAAATCTTCTTTGAAAAAACCCAAATAGCTAGAGTTTAGATATTAAGCATGAAACATCTTCTAGTAAGTGTCTACAAAGTTTGTTCAAATAAAAGCCCTGGGGTCAAAACTGGCCCCGCCCCAGGGGTGTCATTGTTTTTAACTATATGTGTACAGTAAAAACTTAAAAAATCTTCTTTTAAAAAACCCAATGAGCTAGAGCTTAGATGTTTAGCATGAAACATCTTCTTTTGGGTGTCTACCAAGTTTGTTCAAATAAAAGCCCTTGGGTTAAAATTGGCCCTGCAGAGGAGGGGGGGGGGTGATCATTGTTTTTCATTTTATGTGTGTAGTAAAAACTCATTAAACATCTTCTAATGGGTGTCTTCCAAGTTTGTTTAAATAACAGCCCTGTGGTTTAAACTGGCCCCGCTCCTGGGGGCCTATGTACAAGTGAGCGACCTCAGGGCCATCATGGCCCTCTTGTATATTATTGTTGTTTTGATTTTGTTATACCCCCAAAAACGAAGTTTGGGGGGGTATATAGGAGTCACCCGGTGGTCGGTCGGTCGGTCCAGACGTCTGTTGCATTTTCCTTGTCCGGAGCATAACTTGAAGACGTATGGTTGGAATTCAATATAACTACATACAATGGTCAAGCACATTTAGAGGAAGTGCAGTGGCCAAGAACCATAACTCTATCTTTACTAATTACAGAGTTATTGCCCTTCGTTACTTTTCCTTGTCCGGGGCATAACTTGAAAACTACTGGTTGGAATTCAAAACAACTTCATACAATTGTCAAACACAATAAAGGGAAGTGCAGTGCACAAGAACCATAACTCTCTCTAAAGTAATTACAGAGTTATTGCCCTTTGTTGCTTTTCCATTGCTTTTTTTTGTCCGGACCATAACTTGAAGACTAATAGTTGGAATTCAATATAACTACATACAATGGTCAAGCACATTGAGAGGAAGTGCATTGCATAAGAACCATAATTTTATCTTGACTAATTACAGAGTTATTGCCCTTTGTTACTTTTCCTTGTCCGGGGCATAACTTGAAAACTACTGGTTGGAATTCAAAACAACTTCATACAATTGTCAAACACAATAAGGGGAAGTGCAGTGCACAAGAACCATAACTCTATCTAAAGTAATTACAGAGTTATTGCCCCTTTGTTGCTTTTCCATTGCTTTTTTTTTGTCCGGACCATAACTTGAAGACTAAAAGTTGGAATTCAATATAACTGCATACAATGGTCAAGCACATTGAGAGGAAGTGCAGTGCATAAGAACCATAACTCTATCTTGACTAATTACAGAGTTATTGCCCTTTGTTATTTTTCCTTGTTAGGGGCATAACTTGAAAACAACTGCTTGGAATTCAAAACAACTTCATACAATTGTCAAACACAATAAGGGGAAGTGCAGTGCACAAGAACCATAACTCTATCTAAAGTAATTACAGAGTTATTGCCCTTTGTTACTTTTCCATTGATTTTTTTGTCCGGACCATAACTTGAAGACTAATAGTTGGAATTCAATATAACTACATATAATGGTCAAGCACATTGAGAGGAAGTGTAGTGCATAAGAACCATAACTCTATCTTGACTAATTACAGAGTTATTGCCCTTTGTTACTTTTCCTTGTCCGGGGCATAACTTGAAAACTACTGGTTGGAATTCAAAACAACCTCATACAATTGTCAAACACAATAAGGGGAAGTGCAGTGCACAAGAACCATAACTCTATCTAAAGTAATTACAGAGTTATTGCCCTTTGTTACTTTTCCATTGCTTTTTTTGTCTGGACCATAACTTGAAGACTAATGGATGGAATTCAATATAACTTCACACAATGGTCAAGCACATTGAGAGGAAGTGCAGTGCACAAGAACCATAACTCCATCTTGACTAATTACAGAGTTAGTGCCCTTTGTTACTTTTCCTTGTCCAGAGCATAACTTGAAAACTACTGTTTGGAATTCAATACAACTTCATACAGTTGTCAAGGACATTAAAAGGAAGTGCAGTGCACAAGAGCCATAACTCCATTTTGACAAAAATACAGAGTTACTGCCCTTTGATACTTTTCCTTGTCAGGAGCATAACTTAAAACGTACTGGTTGGAATTCAAAACAACTTCATACAATGGTCAAGCACATTGAGAGGAAGTGCAGTGCACAAGAACTATAACTCTATCTTTAGTATTTATAGAGTTATTGCCCTTTGTTACTTTTCTTTGTCTTTCTGGACTTATTACAGATTAATTCAATTAAACTTCATCAATGGCCAACAACATTGAAAGGAAATGCAACATGCAAGAACCACAACTATCTTTAATTGCCCACAACCATAACTCTATATTTCAATTCTTTTACAAGGTATTCTGTTACTAGTAACATCCTCATTTCCGAAGCAGTCTTGTGGGGGTATAAATCACATTTAGTGATAGTTCTAGTTTTTTTAGCTCACCTGAGCAATGCTCAGGGTGAGCTATTGTGATCGCCCTGTGTCTGTCGTCCGTCGTCGTGCGTCGTGCGTCGTCAACTTTTCACATAAACAACATCTCCTCTGAAACCAATGACTGCACATCAACCAAACTTTGCAGAAATGATCCTTGGGTGGTCCCCTTTCAAAGTTGTTCAAATGGTTCCGGTCTGTTGCATATGTAGGTCACAGGGCCAGAAAAGGATTTCAAAAAACACAAAATTAAAAAATCTTCTTGTCTGAAAGTACATGGGCCAGAGCTTTGATTTTTGGTATATGGTATCATCTATGGGTCCTCTACCAAAGTTGTTCAAATTTTGTCCCTAGTGTCAAAATTGGCCCCGCCCCGGGGGTCATAGGTTTTTCCTTATATGTCTATAGGTAAATCTAAAAAAATCTTCTTCTCTGATTTGGCAAAGGCTACAGATTAGATATTTGGCATGAAACATTGTGTAGTAGACCTCTATCAAGATTGTTCAAATAATGGCCCTAGGGTCAAAATTGGCCCCGCCCTGGGGGGTCATTGATTTTCATTACATACATATAGTGAAAACTTGAAAAATCTTCTGGTCTGAAAGTAAATGGCCTAGAGCTTTGATTTTTGGTATATGGTATCATCTATGGGTCCTCTACCAAAGTTGTTCAAATTTTGTCCCTAGTGTCAAAATTGGCTCCGCCCCGGGGGTCATAGGTTTTTCCTTATATGTATATAGTAAAATCTAAAAAATCTTCTTCTCTGATTTGGCAAAGGCTACAGATTAGATATTTGGCATGAAACATTGTGTAGTAGACCTCTATCAAGATTGTTGAAATAATGGCCCTAGGGTCAAAATTGGTCCCGCCCCGGGGGTTCATTGATTTTTATTACATACATATAGTGAAAACTTGAAAAATCTTCTGGTCTGAAAGTAAATGGCCTAGAGCTTTGATATTTGGTCTATGGTATCATCTGAAGGTCCAATACCAAAGTTGTACAAATTTTGTCCCTAGTGTCAAAATTGGCCCCACCCGGGGGGTCATAGGTTTCTAAATATGTATATAGTAAAACATAAAAAATCTTCTTCTCTGAATTGGCAAAGGCTACAGGTAAGATATTTGGCATGAAACATTGTGTGGTAGACCTTTACCAAAATTGTTCAAATAATGGCCCTCGGGTCAAAATTGGCCCCGCCCTCGGGGGTCATTGATTTTCATTATATACATATAGTGAAAAACTTGAAAAATCTTATGGTCTGAAAGTAAATGGCCTAGAGCTTTGATATTTGGTCTATGGTATCATCTATAGATCCAAAACCAAAGTTGTTCAAATTTTGTTCCTAGAATTTAAAATCGGCCCCGCCCTGGGGGTCATTGATTTTCCTTATATGTATATAGTAAAAACTTAAAAAATCTTCTTTTAAAGAACCCAAAGAGCTAGAGCTAAGATATTTAGCATTAAAACATCTTCTAATGGGTGTCTACCAAGTTTGTTCAAATAAAAGCACTGGGGTCAAAATTGGCCCCGCCCAGGGGGTCATTGATTTTCCCTATATGCATATAGTAAAACTAAAAAAATTTTCTTTGAAAGAACCCAAAGAGCTAGAGCTAAGATATTTAGCATGAAACATGTTCTAATGGGTGTCTACCATGTTCGTTCAAATAAGAGCCCTGGGGTCAAAATTGGCCCCGCCCGGGGGTCATTCATTAGCTCGACTTTTTTTTTAGATATATACATATTATATATATACATACATATATATATATATATACATATTATATATATATATATATATACATATTATATATATATATAAATATTATATATATATATCTTATATATATATATATATATGTATATATATATATGTAAGGAACCAATATTGTGTAATATATATATATTATATATATGTGTGTGTGTGTGTGTATGTATGTATATATATATATATATATATATATATATATATATATATATTGTATATATATATATATATATGTATATATATATATATATATATATATATATATATATATTATATATATATATATATATACACACATACATACACACACACACATATATATATAATATATATATATATATATATATATATATATATATATATATATATATATATATATATAATATGTATACATATATATATATATATATATATATATAGACATAAAAAATCTTCTTTTAGAAAACCCAATAAGCTAGACCTTAGATGTTTAGCATGAAACATCTTCTAATGGGTGTCAACCAAGTTTGTTCAAATAAAAGCCCTGGGGTTTAAACTGGCCCCGCTCCGGGGGGCCTATATACAGGTGAGCGACTTTGGGCCATCATGGCCCTCTTGTTTTCTTTCACTATAATAGAAGTTTTTGTTTGATTTAATTATATTTATAATTATGTTTTATTTCAGTGTGGTCTACAGTTTTGTTCAGTGTGTAAATCAAGGTGGCATCATGCAAAGTCCTGTGATGAAGTTATTATGTCTGGAAGATTAGAGGATCAGGGGTAATTACATAGTTTTTATACTTCAAACTTTGAATATGGTTTTATAACTATTATTTGTATCATAGTTTGGGGATCTTCCTACTGAAAATGTGTGAGAGTTGAATCATATACATTTACATGCACAGTGCATTAACTGGAGTGCAGGTATTGATTGGCAGATTTTGGTAGAACTTAAAAGAAATGAGTTAATAATGAAATCTTGTCTATGTAAATCATATGTAAATCATATCCTCAGGTAAGTGTTTAAGTGCCATCATGGACCTTGTGTTTAGGAACAACTTTTAAATGTTATCCTTCTAAGAAATCTGCAAGTTTAAATTGTTTGTTCTGATTGAATATTAAGCAACTTATATTTTTTCTCAAAAAGAAAATGTCTAGACTAGACTTCTTATAGGATAAACAGTTAATTAATTAAAGGTATTTTGTTGTAGAATTCCATTTAATTGTGTAGAGAATTCTGAAATCAAGCGTTGTCCGGTTTGCCATGTACCTATAGAAAGAAACGATGGTTGTGCTCAGATGATGTGTAAACGTTGTAAACATGTGTTCTGTTGGTACTGTCTCACTTCACTCGATGTAAGTACAACAACTTTCTAACATCTTTCACATCTTGACCTAAATATTTTTTGCAAAGATGCATGTTTAAAAAAACGTCTTATTCTAACCAGAGGAAGTAAAAGAAATTAGGAACGTCAAATTGCTTTTAAAATAAGATCAACTGATAGGCTTTATTTGCTCATCTTTATCTGCAAGTCAATTTGGAGATAAACTTTACCTTGGGGAGCAAGTGTCACTCATGAAAGATAGGACAGGCAACTTTTACTAGCCGTATAAAACTTCAAATATATTATGTATATAAAAACTTAAAAATAACAGAAATATGTGTTTTTCTCGGACCGATGGAAGGAATGTTTACCATAATGAGGCAAACAGAGAACAGGTTTGGGCTTCCTGAGGACAAGGTCACACTTATCAAATGGTCACAATTTGCCTGTGACAAGGTTTTACTTATATAGACTAATATATATATTTAGATATAAAAATATATGTTCAAATTTCTTGTGGAATACACAACAATGGCCGCAGCTTAGATATGTGACATGTAGGCATAGCCTAGTAGACCTCTACAAAGTTGTATGAATCAAACAGAAGCAGGCATCTTGGATCAAAATGTTCTGGCCATAGGGGTCACTTAGTTTCGTAAGGATAATTAATGTGTCATTGATGTTTTATTGATCACTTATACAAATTTGCTCTTAGATCATATTGCCTAAGCCCTGTTACAAAATAGATTACAGAGAGTAATGAGAAGCTGAAGTTTTTAGTTTGTCTTTTATTTTGTGTTTATATGAACATTTTCTGATCTATGCTTCTTTTGTATTTTATTGAAGGATGATTTTTTATTAAGACACTATGACAAGGGACCATGTAAGAACAAGCTGGGACATTCTCGAGCATCTGTGATATGGCACAGGACACAAGTATAATATAATATTTCTTTTTGTTTGTTTAAAATATCTTTCCAAGACCATGT
This sequence comes from Ruditapes philippinarum, assembly GCF_026571515.1. Classification (NCBI taxonomy): domain Eukaryota; kingdom Metazoa; phylum Mollusca; class Bivalvia; order Venerida; family Veneridae; genus Ruditapes; species Ruditapes philippinarum. The sequence continues at coordinate 22,648 of NW_026864210.1, forward strand.
TTTAGGTGTGGACCTTTGTGGCCGAGTGTTTAAGGTTCTCAACTTAATATTACTTATAACTTCCCCCTCACTGCTGTGGGTTGGAATCATGTCAGGGACTTTGGATCTAAAATGTGAGAAGCGATCCAGCCAGTTTATGGAAGATCAGATGCCTACTTGTGTGTCTGAAATAATGCATGAAGGAGCACCTGAGGTCTTCCTCCAGCAGTAAAGCTGGAAAGTTACCTTATGACCTGTACTGTGTCATCCAACAAAAAAGTTGTTACTCCAATATTGTGATTGTGGTGTAAAAACCCATGAAAATAATAGATATATTTATAATTTGGATATTGAATCTTTTAAATCCTTCAACAGGAATTAATGAAAATGTTTTAATAGGGAATTACAGTGATGCATGTTTTTTATACGCCCGTTTTGAAAAACGGGACGTATTATGGGAACGCCCTGGCAGCGGCGTTGGGCGGGCGGGCGGCGCGGCCGGGGCGGCGTCCAATTTTGTCCGGAGCATATCTCCTACATGTATGGAGGGAATTTAATGAAACTTCATAGAAATGTTCACCACTATGAGGAGCAGTGTCGCGCACATGAACCAGGTCTCTATGTCAAAGGTCAAGGTCACACTTAGAGCTCATTGAAAAATGCTTGTCCGGAGCAAAACTTCCACATGTATAGAGGGATTTCAAATATTACTTGGCACAAATGTTCACCATTGTGAGGCGGAGTGTCGCGTGCAAGATTCAGGTCCTTGCCGCCAAGGTCAAGGTCACACATAGAGGTCAAAGTTCAGATAAAAATATGAAGATGTGTATATGGACCATTAGTCATCATTTATTGAGGGATTGTAACACAAATGGTCATTATCAAGACTATGGCTGTGATACATATAATTTAGGTCAATATATACAAGGTCAAGGTCACTAAAGATGATGAAATATCCAGATTTTGTTGAATAGAATTTTAATCAAAGGGCGACAACAAAGTTATTACTTTGTTCATAAATGACTTACACAATTACTCCCCTTGATCTACTTTCACTTTCAATTCTAAAAATAGAATTTAATCAAAAGGGCATGAAATAATCCTCTTTCTTGGACTTGAGTATGTTCTAAAGAATGTAACATTTATTTACACATGTTTCATTCATTGGTCAAGATTCTTAACTGTGATAACTAAGGTGTTCTGTAGACTTGGTATTTTGTTCATAAAGATCATACAGTAATTACCTTATCAAATGTAAATACTTTCTCATAGAAATTTAATTATATTTTAATTTTCAAGTAAATATCAGTTCAGCTCATTCAAAGATTAAGAATTGTAATGAAATGTATTTCCCTAGAATAAATCTTAAATCAGAATTTTTTTAGTTATTAAAATTTACAATTAACATGTACTTTTTATACGCCCGTTTAAAAAAGATAAAAATATGAAGATGTGTATAGGGACGATTTAATCATCATTTATTGAGGGATTGTAACACAAATGGTCATTATAATGACTACGGCTGTGACACATGTACTTTAGGTTCAATATATGCAAGAGTAAGGTCACTAAAGATGGTGAAATATCCAGATTTTGTCTGGAGCATATCTCCTACCTGTATGGAAGAATTTTTTATAATACTTTATGAAATGTTCACCACCATGATATGTATTGCTCCATTGCATGATCCAGGTCTCCAGGTCAAAGGTCAAGGTCACACTTAGAGTCATTTTGAAAACGCGTTGTCCGGAGCAAAACTTCTACATTCATAGGGGGTTTTCAAGAATAACTTGGCACAAATGTTCACCATTGTGAGAGCTGGGGATGTCGCATGCAAAATTCACGATCCCTGCGACCAAAGTCAAGGGTTACACATGAGAGGTCAAAGTTCAGATAAAAAATTTGAAGATGGTTGTATGGGGACCATCTGTAGGTCACATTTATTGATGGATTGTAGCACAAATGGTAACTATCATGACTACAGGTGTTACACATTTAATTTAGGTTATAATTTGCAAGGTCAAGGTCAAACTGGAGATAGATTAAATATCCAAGATAGTGTCCGGAGCATATTTTCTACATGCATGTAGGAATTATTAATAGTTTACTGTTTATAGAATGTTGTTCACCACCATGAGACTTAGGTGCCCTGCACATTAACCAAGTCTCTAGCGTCAAAGGTGAAGGTCACAGTTAAGACTCATAGAAAAAACACTATGTTGGACCGCAAAACTATCTCATTTGCATAGAGGGATTTCAATATAATTATGGCACAAATGTTCATCATTGTCTGAGCTGAGTGCCGTGCATAAAATTCAAGGTCCTGCGACAGGTCAACTGTCCACACATCCTGTGCATATCTTCCCTACTGATTTGTTTTAAGGTTCATTTAACAACACAGTGCCAAGAATAAAAACTTGCTTGCTAGATAACACTTATCCATAATGCCCCCATCTCCATCTAAAGCTTTTTCGTAAACGGGCGTATTTTGTGACTATGGCACCCTTGTTATCATTAACCTCATTTATACAATCATTTATTTTATTTTGAAGATTATTTGTTGTGATAATTCACATTCTTGAACTATTTTTCAATTTTGCTTGTTTTTATATTCATTATCAATGGAATTTGTTTTGAATGTTAAGTTGTTTCTGAAATCTCTAAATAAATTGTTTTAATATATTTACAACATAATATTTATGTTTTCAGGGTTATAGGCATCTTTGCTGGTTTTGGAGTTCTTTTACTTGTTGCCTCACCATTCCTGTTGCTTGCGGCACCCGCATACTATATGCTGTAAATGTAAAGTATGTAAGTGCTGTGAAGATGATGACGGGGAACCAGTATCCACCTAAACACCATCAAGTGACTTAACCAAACATATAACTTGATAGAACCAGTCAGATCCAAGAAAGTCATGTGATTTTGATTAGTGAAGAAGTGACATACACCATTGCCTCTCACTTTCATTATAAGCCAGTTCGCATCTACCCAGACTCATTCTGTGAAATGTACTGAACATTGCTTTTTGTCTTGTGTATTGTTTTAGTATTGTGTTTGAATTCAGGTTATTATTTTCTATTTCTTATTTATTGTAAATGATGACATGTGTTTTAAACTATGCCAAATATTTGTTATTGTATTGTACTGTATTATAGTGATATATTTTGTTTACATATTGTTATTTTTGCTTACATGTGTTTTGAGTTATCTGTTTGATCAAATTTAAGTTCTAAGGCATTTGTTGCTTGTAATCTTTATTAACTGTAATTGTAACTGTTAGATATCATTCTTGAGTAATTATTGACTGCTACAATATTACCTAAAAAGGGGTGAGATTTGGTTAATTGTCATTTATTTAAAGGCACTTAATGACTTTAATTTGTGTATTATAAAACACAGTTAAAGGAAATATGCTACAAATACATACAGACATTATAGACAGAAATGAAAAACTGTTATAATTTAACTTTTGCACAATCTAAGAATTTGATAACAGAAACATTTTTTTAATGAAGATCACCTAGATTGCTTTGAGTTATCCGCCCTTTAACTTGGATTTCTTTTATTTCAAGGGCAGATAATTTACACTTAAGGTTGACACATTTATAATTTGTGAATGGCATTTATGTATGGCAGTAATTTTGCTTTTATTACCAGGCATGTGTGTTCTTAAAATCAGAAATAGATGAAATGTTGGGATGTTTTTTGCTGAAGTTATTATCAGTTCTGGTCAGTCAGAATCTAGTCCAAACATTCCAAATTTAATTTATGACATGTGAAACAACTATAGAGGGTGAATATCATTATATATATTTAACTACAACATTAATATTGATACAAATCAGCAGATATTTATATAATCAGGTATGATAGGTCTGTGTGTGAAAATTATCATATTTGCTGGACTGTTAGAGTGGGTTATCCTACTTATTGAGGTGTCTACATCAGTGTTGTTGTAACATTTTGGTTTAAGCTTTGCATGCAGCTTTTTCTTACCTGATCAATCACAAAGATACATGCA
>NW_026864211.1:0-14576 GCF_026571515.1 Ruditapes philippinarum
TTCAGATGGACTCGAAAAAACATTGTAACTTCAAGATGAAATAAATGATATTTTTGTTTTCATTTTTACGTAACAACATTATCAAAATAAATAAAGATAACGTTAAAGATAGTTTAGAATGCCATTAATATTCTTAAGTAAAAAGACATAAAATACAAATGTTCTCTGCCTTGTTTGACATTTATTTAGCTTATGAGAATTTCACGAAAGTGCTTTGATTCGTTTTGGAGTTGTCTCAAAACAAACTGTGTGTTTATTATTTGATATTGTAATTAGACTGGGAAATGACTGATGCAGATGATATAGAATAGTGCGAATAAAATAAATATCAAATTTCAACATAAATGCACTACACTTTACATAACATTGATTTTAACTGTAAGAAAGGAGTCAAAAGCTTTTAGCAAAATCTCAACCAGACATCTTCCAAATGATGAACATGATTGTTCAAGTGAAATCGAAGAAACATTTGTACTAATTGTAATGTAAAAAATAACGACTGTGGCATTTTTCTGTTTCTTTTCTTAAAATGGCAATTGGTGTGCGTCCACCCGGCCATGTCCGGATTAATACATTGGTATAGAGTCTGATGCAAAATAACGACTGTGGCATTTTTCTGTTTCTTTTCTTAAAATGGCAATTGGTGTGAGTCCACCCGGCCATGTCCGGATTAAAACATTGGTATAGATTCTGATGCAAAATGCAATTTTTATCGAACGGTGTAACGCAATGACCAGAAAAAATATGGACGTAACTGACGCTGTGGCTTTACAGACTCAATCAAACCGAGCCTGCAACATTTTCAATTTTGCCGTGTTAAGCTTTCTTTGAGTATTGTTATTTCTCTCTACTTTACATTATTGTATATGACGAGTCCTTTTGGAAAGAGGTTCATGTTATGTTTATGGTCAATTTCCTTAAGCCAAAGACTAGTGTTAAATTAAGGACGCGTCTCTAATCTATAGGATATAATTTTTTGTTATACTGATGATACGTCCCTTCAGGATAAATCCGCTAGTGTAACATTTTCTACGCGTCTCCATAAGATAGAGGCTAAAATTAGAGGCTAGTGTTACGTTGACGACGCGTCAACGCGACATGGTTGTAACATAACATGTGATGCGTGACCTTAAAATAGAATTAAGGCGATGAAACGACCAATACAAATATTATTGTAGCATTTAAACTTGTGATGATATTAGACTTTTGACACAATCATTCTCTTGTAATTTAACATTTTAAGCCGAAGCTTTGTTAAACTCAAAGAGGTAATTCTTTATGGAAATTCACACAAAATGTTATTGATATAAACGCTGATAAAATAGTTGATTGATCAAACACTACATAATATCAGCTATACAAGGAGTTAAAGTGCATAGATATAGTATTAAGACGTTGAATAAAATGCACAGTAGGGTTTTATTCTATAGATACAAGTGTTTATCTCCATTTAAAACGCATCACTCGTCGCTCATTCAAATGTTTTTAGTTCTTTTCTTACAATTCAGCAAAAATCTGTCCTCAAAAGGCACAAATATACTTGATATTAACAGCGTAATAGTTTAAATATCATTGTTAGCAAGCATAATGCATAAAAGACACGATTAGCAAAAAGGAACTTCTTTTTCAGCAATTCACATCACCTATCTTTACATTTATTTTTGTAAAATAAACTTTTGACATTTCCTTGAAAGGAAAAAAGAACCTTTAAAACATTCTTTCTTTAAAAAAATGTTTGAAACTTTATTTCTTAACTATCGTCAGCTTTGAGTGTTCGTGTTTAAGTTTGCATTGTGCTTGGTACCAGTCCAGACGCCGGGTACAACCTCATCGTAATGTCAGATACCACACTGTTTGACCTTCAATGTTTTGTTTTTCTTTTGTTAATTTGAATGACATTAAAATTTTAGCAGACGACATTTTTCCCGACATGCAAAGGGTTATATTCCCCTCAATTGTGAAAACTTGTTTATGTACTGCGTAGTAAGATCTAATTATAACACCTGTAGATAAAAATAACTAATGAAGTTATTCATAGAAAACACGATTTTCCGCCATTAAACTTTTACTGCCAAATAAAAAAAAACTAGTGGTCTCGGTTTTAAATCAAGAACATTCCTGGAAAAACGCATTTTCTAATCATGATACCATATGTGTCAAGACATTATCTCCCATATACTGTTATTGCAAACTGTCATTTTGATATATAATTCGTATTATATATGAAGATGTAAATCTTACTGAGGTAACATTTTTAGTTGAGGAAGTGAATAAAATCATATATATGCGAAACATTACAAACAACAGTTAAAATGAGAATATAGTATATATCATATTCTCGTCAAAAATCCCAAAAGTACTTTATACAGTTAAGCGTTTCTTATCCATGAAGTAATTAAAACGTTTTCAATATTTTCATATCAAAATCAACGTTTTATCTTGGGGAGTTTCAGTGACAATATCGTGTGGTGCTCCATTAGAAACACTGCCAGCTCTAAACATATATATAATTATTCCCATCATCATGCTGAGACAGATAACAATAGCCTTTGCAAAAACTTGGTACTAGACCGGAAATAGCTTTGTACCAGACCGGAAACAGTTTGGTTCAAGACCGGAAATAGCCTGGTACCAAGCCAGACGCCGAGTTTCTTCTCAACGTCTCGTCTTTAATTCTTTTATCATTTCGAGAAGATTGGTATGCATAAAAAAATAACCAGACGACATTTTTAGCAGACGACAAATTTTCCCAACATGCAAAGAGCTAATTCAAATGTTGATATAAGTGTTTATTTGATCAACTGTTTCCATCACGTATGTGAGAAGTTAGCAGTGAACAGTGAGCTAAGCAAAAAGGCATTTCAATTCATATAGGGAAGGTAATGATCTGCTGTAATGCTCAGCTGTTTTGGGCATCTAGCAGGGCATTCCTAAATATAGTGTAAAAATGCTCTGCTGGAACGCTCAGTTGGCTAGGCAATCTAGCAGTGCATTACTAAATATAGTGTTAAAATGCTCTGCTGGAATGCTAAGCTGGCTAGGCAATCTAGCAGAGCATTACTAAATATAGTGAACAAATGCTTTTCTGGAATGCTAAGCTGGCTAGGCAATCTAGCAGGGCATTACTAAATATAGTGTAAAAATGCTCTGCTGGAATGCTAAGCTGGCTAGGCAATCTAGCAGAGCATTACTAAATATAGTGAACAAATGCTTTTCTGGAATGCTAAGCTGGCTAGGCAATCTAGCAGGACATTCCAAAATATAGTGTACAAATGCTATTCTGGAATGCTAAGCTGGCTAGGCAATCTAGCAGGACATTACTAAATATAGTGTACAAATGCTATTCTGGAATGCTAAGCTGGCTAGGCAATCTAGCAGGGCATTACTAAATATAGTGTAAAAATGCTCTGCTGGAATGCTAAGCTGGCTAGGCAATCTAGCAGGGCATTCCTAAATATAGTGCAAAAATGCTCTGCTGGAATGCTAAGCTGGCTAGGCAATCTAGCAGAGCATTACTAAATATAGTGTAAAAATACTCTGCTTGAATGCTAAGCTGGCTAGGCAATCTAGCAGGGCATTACTAAATATAGTGTACAAATGCTCTGCTGGAATGCTAAGCTGGCTAGGCAATCTAGCAGAGCATTACTAAATATAGTGTGAAAATGCTCTCCTGGAATGCTAAGCTGGCTAGGCAATCTAGCAGGGCATTCCTAAATATAATGTAAAAATGCTCTGGTGGAATGCTAAGCTGCTAGGCAATCTAGCAGAGCATTACGAAATATAGTGTAAAAATGCTCTGCTGGAATGCTAAGCTGGCTAGGCAATCTAGCAGGGCATTACTAAATAAAGTGTTAAAATGCTCTGCAGGAATGCTCAGCTGGCTAGGCACTACAACAGAGCATTCCTTAATATAGTGAAAAAATGCTCTGGTGGAATGCTCAGCTGGCTAGGCAATCTAGCAGAGCATTACTAGATATAGTGTAAAAATGCTCTGCTGGAATGCTCAGCTGGCTAGGCACTATAGCAGAGCATTCCTTAATAAAGTGAAACAATGCTCTGGTGGAATGCTCAGCTGGCTAGGCAATCTAGCAGAGCATTACTAGATATAGTGTAAAAATGTTCTGGTGGAATGCTCAGCTGGCTAGGCACTATAACAGAGCATTCCTTAATATAGTGAAAAAATGCTCAGGTGTAATGCTCAGCTGGCTAGGCAATCTAGCAGGGCATTACTAAATATGGTGTAAAAATGCTTTGGTGGAATGCTAAGCTGGCTAGGCAATCTATCAGGGCATTCCGAAATATAGTTAAAAAATGCTCTGGTGGAATGCTTAGTTGGCAGACTGATTCTGAGTTCCAGGATTTATTGTTGCCAAAGTTTTATTGACATTTTCGACTTATAGGCAATTCTGAGGCACTCGCAGACTTTCAAAATTTTCGGTGCCAATAGAAATAATGATATTTTTGACTTCTAAGGACCTTTAAGAGACTATTTCATTGTCCTGCGACTTTTTGAAAGACACTCGCAGACTTTCAGGAATTTTGGTGCCAATGCTGATACTGACAATTAAGACTTCTAGGGATCCTCAAGAGTCCATTTTGGTCGTCTGCGACTGATTCTTGGACACTCGCAGACTTTCAGGAATGGTTGGTGCCAATGGAAATAATCATATTTTTGACTTCAAGGGACCTTTAAGAGACCATTTCATTGGCCTGCAGCGTATTGTTGGACACTCGCAGACTTTCAGGAAAGTTTGGTGCCAATAGAGATGATGGCAATTTTTACTTCTAGGGACCCGCCAGAGTCCATTTTTATGGTCTGTGACTGATTCTTGGACATTCGCAGACTTTCGGGAATCTCTGGTGCCAATGGAGATATAGACATTTTTGACTTCGAGCGACCAACCAGTTCATTTCGCTGGTCTGCGACTGATTTTGGGACACTTGCAGACTTTCAGGAATTTTGATGCCAATGGAGATAATGACATTTCTGACTTTTAGGGAACCGCCAGAGTACATTTCTTGGGTCTGCGACTGATTTCTTGAGACTCGCAGACTTTCAGGATGTTTAGTGCCATTGCAGATCATGACTTTTTTACTTTAAAGGACCCCTTAGTCATAAGCAGAGCATTTTTACCCTAAAATGTCATTATCTGCATAAGCACCAAAAATTCCTGAAAGTCTGCAAGTGCCCAATAATCAGTCGCAGACCAACGAAATAGACTATGGATTGTCAAAAATGTCATAAATTGTAATTATCTCTATTGGCACCAACAATTCCTGAAAGTCTGTGACTGTCCAAGATTAAGTCGCAGACCAAAAAAATTGACCCTGGATGGTCCCTAGAAGTAAAAAATGTCATTATCTGCCTTGACATCAAAAATTCCTGAAAGTCTGTGAGTGCCTCAGAATCAGTCGCAGACCAAAAAAATGGATGCATAAAGGTCCCAATAAGTCATAAATATCATTTTCTGCATTGACACCAAAATTCCTGAAAGTCTGCGAGTGACTCAGAATCAGTCACAGACCAACGAAATAGACACAGGAGGGTCCTTTTGAAGTAAAAATGTCATTATCTCCATTGGCACCGAAAATTTCTGAAAGTCTGCGAGTGTTCCAGAAACATTCGCAGACCAACGAAATGGACTCTGGATGGTCCTAAAAATTCACAAATGTCATTATCTGCATTAACACCAAAAATTCCTGAAAGTCTGCGATCGTCCCAGAATCAGTCGGAGACCAAAGAAATAGACACTTAAGGGTCCCGTAGAAGTAAAAAATGTCATTATCTGCATTGGCACTAAATATTTTAGAAAGTCTACGAGTGCCAAATAATCAGTTGCAGACCAACGAAATTTATACTTTATTTAAGAATGCCCTGCTAGTTTGCCTAGACAGCTCAGCATTCCGGCAGAACATTTTTACACTAATTTTCAGAATGCTTTGCTGGATTGCCTAGCCAGCTGAGCATTTTTAACACTATATTTAGGAATGCCCTGCTAGATTGCTTAGCTAGCTGAGCATACCAGCAGAGCATTTTTCGCACTATATTTTGGAACGCTCTGCTAGATTTCTTAGCCAGCTGAGCTTGCCAGCAGAGCATTATTACACTATATTTAGGAATGCTCTGCTATATTGCCTAGCCAGCTGAGCATTTTTAACGCAATATTTAGGAATGCCCTTCTAGATTGCCTAGCCAGCTGAGAAATTCAGCAGAGTATTTTACACTATATTTTGGAATGTCCCGCTAGATTGCCTAGCCAGTTGAGCATAAAAGCTAAGCATTTTTACACTATATTTAGGAATGCCCTGCTAGATTGCCTAGCCAGCTGAGCATACCAGCAGATCATGTTTACACTATATTTTGGAATGCCCCGCTAGATTGCTTACCAAGCTGAGCATAACAGCAGAGCATTTTACACTATATTTTGGAATGTCCCGATAAATTGTTAGCCTGCTGAGCATAACAGCAGAGCATTTTTACACTATATTTTGGAATGCCCCGCTAGATTGCTTAGCCAGCTGAGCATAACAGAAGAGCATTTTTACACTGTATTTTGGAATGCCCCGCTAGATTGCTTAGCCAGCTGAGCATAACAGCAGAGCATTTTTAAACTATATTTTGGAATGCCCCGCTAGATTGCCTAGCCAGCTGAGTATAACAGCAGAGTATTTTTTACACTATATTTAGGAATGCCCTGCTAGATTGCCTAGCCAGCTGAGCATACCAGCAGAGCATTTTTACACTATATTTAGTAATGGCCTGCTAGATTGCTTACCCAGCTGAGCATACCAGCAAAGCATTTCTACACTTTATTTTGGAATGCTCTGCTAGATTGTTTACCCAGCTGAGCATAACAGCAGATCATTGATTTCCCTATATAAATCATAATGCCTTTTTGCTTAGCTCACTGTTAACTGCTAACTTCTCACATACTTCCATCACAGGTATTAAAGGCTGTTGATGTCGTAATATTGCATTTCCCTGACTGTGGTGTAATAAATATATAAATTCTTTCACTGATTAGCTATTGATTAACGTGTATCCAAACATTCTTATCTTTTCCTTCAACTTTGATTTTATTATTTGTGTGCAAATTGTTAACATGCAAAATCACTGATAAATTATTTGAAAATTTATGTACTGTTTGATAAGTGAAAGGGGTAAAGAAATTGTCTAAAATAAATTAAAAAAAAAATGAAGAAAAGATAAATAATTGGCTTGCGAATCTAAATCTAAACTTTCACAATTTTCATGTTTATATGTTGAATTCTACTTAAGCCGGTTCTAGGGGGCCTGGGCGGAAACACGTATTTGTAGAACCGTCCATTTACAGGCTCAATCAAACCGAGTTTGCATTATTTTTAATTTTTTGTTTTGTTTTTGGCGTTCTTTAGGAATTCTGATTTTCTCTATTTACCCCACCCACCTTTCACTAAATGAGGAAAAATATTTTATGTCCCTTTAAATTGAACGTTTACAGAAGATAGATTGTTCCTCATCCCATATAGGGACATGTATATAAATTGTATGATAGAGTCTATTTTTAGTAAAAAGGATGATGTGTGTATCGTTTTCTTGTAACCGGAAATTATTAGAAAACTGACATTCTTAACTTAAAAAAGTTTTATAGAAATAAGAAATATCATGAATGTGTATGTATATGTCTAATTACATACTAGTATGACAAATACACTAGGCTATATGGTTTATATTTGTAACACACGAGGTAAGCCATATTTCCTGTTTCGGCGCAATATGACATAGATGCGTTCTCTATTACGGAGCAAGTAAAGTTGTGTTTTTTCTTTAAAAAACTGACAGTTTATTTTAAATGAAACCATCTTTTCATATTGTGACCATCCCATCTAGAGTGTGTATGATTTAAAACATAGCATATCTACTTTGTGTGAAGTCAAAACGTGTCTATTTTGTATATATAAAGAGACTATGTAGCAATTATCAATATTTTCTAATATCAAATTTAAGCATAGCATAATCTTTAACATTATTTTATAAAAAAAAGCGCGTCATGTATATCAATTATGTGTTGTTTATGGTAAATGCAGACTATATGCCACAACGGAACAATAAGTTTTAATATTTCAAGAGTGCGAAAATAGTCAAATCTTCCGTTTTACCGTATGTCGCATTCTATAGCATTTTACAAAAGTGTTTTGCAAATGACTCTTGATCTAATAAAAGGACATCATGCAAATCGTTAATCCGGTACGTGGTCTCCTTTGCGAAACGTTATCATATCTTTGAAAGTACATAAGGGAGACCAAAATTCTACATGTAAATCTTACTAAAATAAAGAAATTTCATTTACATCTCACTGTTATTTTTCAACATATGTCATTGAAACGGGTATATAAAAAATCTGTGCAGAATCACGTTCATATTTTTTTATTATTATGTATAAATCAAAATTATATTAAGATGTTACATTTTTTTGTCCGTTTTTTTGTCTTCTCAATATTTACGACTTCATTAGTGTCTGATAAAATAGAAAAAACAACAATCTTGACATAAATATCACACGAATCATGTATCATACAGAATCTAGAAATAAGTATCAAACTATTTAACATACACTGCCATATTAAAGCGGCCTTCAGTTGTTCTAAAAGTAGAATATGTTTTTTTTCTAGTTATATAAATCAGTTCATATAATTGTGAAATCAAAAGAATTCAGGTGGAAAATGAAATTTGCCGGCGATGAAATACATAAACAATAAGGAAACCATTTGATACCTCTAATCTGTCTATATGTAAATTAATAAAGCGGACACGATCTTCTATTTTTAGAAACAAACGCAATGACGCGTTATAAAAAAGCTCTCTCGGACGCTGTTTTGAAGAAAGTTATTATTTTACAATAAAAGTATTGAAAACAACACAGATTTTTTTTTAAAAAATGAGAAAGGTGAAGGCCGCTTTAAAGACGTTTTTTCCTGCTCGATTTTATCATAAAAGGGTCTTATCAAACCGTTGCAAAAGGACACGATAGATCAATTTATCAAAAACAATTTTGTTCCTGTCGTAAGATATCGTGTTCATTAAATATATTTTCAATTTTGTTTTGTTATAAAGTTACATGGATATGAGTAATGGTAAGATGTATATTGGAAGATGTGTTTTAATAATTGTTCATAGCAGTGTAAGTTATGCTAGTTCTAAAGGTCAAGGCATTTGCATTTTATTAAACGTGTTAACAATGAGCGTGCTGAGGACGATCACAAAATTCTTTGAAATTAGCTTGGTACTAAACCGGTAACAGGTTGGTACCAGACTTAAACAGTTTGGTACCAGACCGGAAACAGTTTGGTAAAAGACTGGAAACAGTTTGGTACTGGACCAGAAACAGTTTGGTACTAGGCCGTAACAGTTTGGTACCAGACCGGACAAATCATGGTACCAGACTAAAAACAGTTTGGAACCAGACCAGAAACAGTTTGGTACCAGATCACAAATAGCTTAGTACCATTCCCATTGCCAATCACTTCAACATCCAAATAAGCTGTGCGACAGTCTTTTTGCGAAACACAGTCAATAAAATGAAAAAGACTAACAGATGGCATTTTTTATGAGTAGGCGACAATTTTGTCCTAGCAAATAGTTTTAAAATTAGTTTTCTATTTAAAATCAGTTTTAATTTATGTCCCGTTCAGATATTCGCCCCTGATATATAAATAGTAATAGAATCTAATGCACTTACACCCGTGAGAAAAAAAAAGAAAAGTGAATTGTTGAATCAATATGTGACTTTTCTTATCTGATAACCATTTTGATATTTCTGCTTAAAGTCTATATACACAGCAATCTTGGAGTGACAGTTTTTTCTTAATTAAGCGGGGCAAGTTAGTGTTTATCTTTTCTCTAGCTGCATTCATTTCTCTTGCTGCATGTTCAACATTATGGTATGTTAAAATACGATATTGACGATTATCTTGGTGGAATTTATTACGACATCCTATGTTAGATATTTCCTTATACACTGAACTGTACTCTAGTCTGTCGTTTCTTACAGATCAGTCATTTCTTCAGATGATATTGGAAAATAAGGAAAAAATAAAATGAAAGGAAAACTCTATTGAGAAAAATATTTTTGCAAACAATTCACGTTGTGCTGTTAGCTAGGTGTACAACTGATAAGGTGTACGCTTTCGTAACACTTTGCAACTGGTTATTTAAATGGTGAAAAATATGTAAAAATCGGAATTAACCATTAGGAAATATTCAATAATAAAAATTAAACTTATAGCGCTGATAAGTTTTGAAATTTTTTTTTTGCTGATGTTATTTGGATATTTATAGCGTATGTTTAGATAAAGTGTTTAGTGTAAATTTATATAAAAGTGATTAAAGTGTGATGTCACATGTACATTTATTTCAACAGTGCAACAATTAGGAAAATTAAAAAAGAAATTTGTTCAATTAGAAATTGACGGGACATATAAATTTATTAAGTTTGTGATAAGATTGAAGATAACATTTATGTTTTTTGATGATACGACTTTGGAATTCATTTTTGCAAAATACAAGATAATTTGAGTGTCATTTACAGGTAAGTGTAAAACATTTATTTTAACGTTTTCTCTTACTAACGAATAAAAATTGCTTTCAATCTTTAGTCAAAATGTATCATTAATTTGTCGTAATATACATGTATGTAGTTTTAATATTTTATAGGGGGTACAATTATAAAGATGTAAAATATCTAAAGGAAATAATACACTTATAAAGCAATCGCATAGAAATAAGTGTTGTATCATTTGTATGAACATATGCACTCCTTTCAAATGGTAGAATAAAAAAAAATCATAATTAAAAATATTTAAATATTTTCTTTCATTTCCGTTGATTTTCAATGAAAAATAAAGAAAATAAATCACTGGATTAAAATCTACACAATTGCTCAAGTACAATTACATCAACTAGAAGCTTTTTGCCTTAAAAGCTATAGCTACAAATATAAAAAGAATTACATTTTTTTCTATAAAAATTAACTAAGAAAAGAAAAAAATATAACTTTATAGTACGTTTTTCTTTTGTTATTCCTTTATTTCTTACTTTATCTTATATATTTTACATTACTATTTGAGGAATCCCAGTTTCATTAATCTATATATTTTTATGTTTGATCTTTAAAGTGACATTATGCCCGTCTGAGGGTATATAGAGAGTGAACAGGTGAAAGTCAAAATAAGATTATTCTTTTAAAATAATTTACTTAGAATGAACGATGCATAACACATATTGTCTAAGGAAATTTTTGTAACAATCCATCGGAATTTACCTAATATTCATTGTATAAAAAGAATCTTTTTATATTTAGGCAGATTTATATTTTATCCTGAACATTTTGTAATATCAACTGTTGGTCACTTTACATTATCACAGTCAATCTTTTGAAATAATGTCACTTAAATACCAATGTGTAACAGATTTTTAGTTAAGAATTCAAATATCACACTATTTAACGTTGCATTAATTTCTTTATTTACACAGCGCTTAATAATTGATGAAGGATTTTAAAAATTACTATCCCATAAAATTGGCGATTGTATATTAAAATTTTGATATTCCCATAAATTCAATATGGCATTTATAAAATAATTAAAAGATATATTCAACATAAGACAAGACTCTGTTTGATTATACACTTAATACAAATTTTAAATGTATGTTCTATTATTTATAAGAAAAGTATGTTTGACAAAGGGCCTCTCGCAATAAATATAACTGTCTCCGTAGCATATCTTAAAACGCAATTAACATTTTATGTCTCAGGATTGTTCTTTTTTTAACAATCTCTGAAATGTCTAGCCATTTTTTTCAAAAATAGTTGATAAGTTTCTTACAATAATAAGGTTTGATCTAATAGTTGACAGCATTAACAGATTTGACAAGTTCTTTTATTTCTAACATTTACATTTAAACAAACGGACTTAAAGCAGCACGCCTCCAGATTCATGCTAATTTTCATGAAAATTTTGAAAATGTATTTGAATGTATAATATTGTGAAATAATCAAAAGGAAGCAATTCACACATTATCAATGGCACTTACAACCCACGTAAATTACCAAAAAGTGGTCAAATATGCATAAATAGCCCTTACTGCGTTAGTAACGCAGTAGAAATATACTTGTAAATACCGAAAAATCACTCATTAACCGCACATTACATTTAAAATATTACTTGAATCTTGAATCATTTTACTTTTCCTAAAATCTTAGAACATATTTCTCAAGTTTGATTAGATTGAAATATTTTGACTCATCTGGAGGCATGCAGCTTTAAAACTTGAAAAAACGGAACCGATTACTTTAAACCGTTATGCAAATCATAATTTCTTAAATGAACAAAAACACCTTTTTGCCTTACACCCTTTTGAGAATGTAATTTATTTAATTTATTTAATCTATTTAATTTGTAATCTGTATAAAATATAAATCATGTTTATAATGATTTAAAACATGTAATGTCATCTACAAGTTTCGTAAGTCTATTGACACAAATCGTTAAAATGAAATTTACAAGTATAAACTCATACCGAACTTGTTTCACCGTACGCATGTGTAAGCACATTCCACGTTCTTAATAAAAACAAAAATTTACTTCCATATCAAACAAAGTATCGATTAACGGAACCAGTTTAATCCCTCGGATTTTAATTTAGCACATGTCATTAATTTTTTTGTTTACAAAATTATACCTCCGAGCGCGCTCATAAATTTAGAGAAATGTACAACCATAAGTCAGTTTAAAGCCGAACAGCTTTCGTTAACCATATACACAAGTTGTTTTAGATTAAAAAGATCTCGCACATGAAGTTTATCAAAACCGCCTAGTTTGTACAAACATGACAATCTCCTGACGTTCTTAACCGCACACATGTGTTAGAAGCACTATCTTAATTTCAAATATCTTAAGATTGAAAATGAAAAAAAAAAAAAGAAGAATTCATGAGACATTTTTAGAATTTGATCTATCACAAAACAGACGACAATTGTGGGAAATTACGAATGTTTTATGACATAAATCTGCATTTAAAGAGATACAAATGCAGTAGATTGATATTAAATGTACTGAATGTATGTCCTTTTCGTTTTAAAATAGTTTTAATTTCGTTAATTTCGCCCATTTCTTAAAATGTTATTTTCTTTTGAGTCGATTTAGAACCATCTTTATTGATTGAATCATTGGAGCACGGGAATTTATTGTAAACTCGTGCAAGAAATGGCTATCCACGCTATTAATCCACATAATTATGATTTTTGGTCATAAAGATTTTACAGGTTATATGATCCTATATAAACGGTTATATTGAAAGCAGCCGTTTATACATGACTATAAAATTCTTTACACAAATTTAAGGAAACAAAAAGGAAAAGAAAAAGAAAAAGAAGAAAATACTTCATTGGTTTAAAACAGCTTTACAGATTACATTAACGTAACAATTATTCAATTAAAATTATTTTAATAATTTACATCAGCTTTAAAGTTTATTTTGACGTCATGATCATCCAATGAAAAACAGCTGTGCAAACGTGCAGTATTAAAAACTCTTTTAATAACCATCATTCGTGTAATTGATAATGAAAATAACGTTTGATACAAAGTTTTTCCTTCTATAAATGAGCCGTGTCAAAACCAACATAATGGGTTTGCGACCAGCATGGATCCAGATCAGCCTGCGCATCCGCGCAGTCTGATTAGGATCCATGCTGTTCGCTATCAGTTTCTCTACTTGTAATACGGTTTGTAAGCGAACAGCATGGATCCTGATCAGACTGCGCGGTCGCAAACCCATTATGTTGGTTTTGTCGTGACGCGGCTCAAATACATCATTTTTGCATAGATTATGTATTCCACCAGAAATGGTTATGCACCTATAAATATCTACTTTATCTTTAGATTTTACTTTCGTTGATCACGAAACTCATAGGAGGGTATAATAAGCTTATTAAAGAAATAAATCTTTGCTTTTGCGCTTTTGGGAGACACAAACTTGAAATTTGGTAGCGAGCTCTCTGATTTACAGGAACAAATCGAAGTCTCCCTTAATAACACTGATACTAGTTTTTATCATTATGATTATTATTATTATCATTATTTATTATTATTATTATTATTATTATTATTAGTAGTAGTAGTAGTAGAAGTAGTAGTAGAAGTATATTGTTGTTGTCGTCGTCGTCGTCACTCTCACCACTCTTACCACCAATACCATCTTTTTCACCATCATCAGTAGCATCATCATCATCATCACCATCATCATCATCATCATCATCATCATCATCATCATCATCATCATCACCATCATCATCATTACCAAAGAAGAAGAAAAAACAACTATATCTGCACAGAAACTGAACAACAACAACAACAACAACAATAACAACAACATCGTCATCAACCTTATCATCATCAGCATCATCCTATTATTTTTATTATTACTACTAAAACTATTATTATCATTATTATTATTACTATTTTATTATAATTAATGTTTTTGACAAAATATACAATCAAATCTATAATATATACATGTATGTATGAAAAAACTT
>NW_026864212.1:0-8380 GCF_026571515.1 Ruditapes philippinarum
TATTAAAAACCAAAAAACCAAACCAAAAATCCCCCCAAGGGGGTGGGGGGAAAAATTTTTTCAAGTATAAAATTAAAATTTTTAAATTCCCCTTTTTTGTTTCCAAAGGGGTTTTTTTTTCCAATGAAAACTTTTTCCCAAAAAATTTAAAAAGAAAGGGGGGCCAAAAAAATCAAAATTTTTTTGGGACGTAACCCCGTAAAAAATAAAAATTTTTCCCCCCCTTTAAATTTCCAAAAATTTAAAAAATTCACCAAATTAAAAGAATTTTGGGGGGTTTAAAAATTTCCCCTTTTTTTATCTCCCCCCCTTTCCCTTTTTTAAAAAAATGTTAAAAAAATTTTGGTTTCCCAAAAAATAAAATGTTTGTCCCCAATTTTTTAAAAGGGGAAAGTTTTTTATTTTTTTTCGTGAACAAAAAGTCACCAAAATTTTTCCCTTTTAAATTTTTCCCCCCTTTTTTTAGGGGCCCCAAAAAAAAATTGACCCCCAAAAAAACCCCCAAATTTTTAAACCCAAACAATGTTTTTTTCGTTTTTTTAAAAAAAGTGGGGCCCCCCCTACCCCAACCCCCACCTAAAAAATGCCCCGGGGAAAATTTTTTTTAAGGGTTTTTTTATGGGCCCCTAAAGCGAAAGAAAAAAATTAAAAAAACCCCCGAGGAAAAAAAATTTTTCCAAAAAAAAAATTTTTAGCCAAAAAGAAAAAATCCCCCCCTTACTGAAAAATTTTTTCAAAACTTTTATTATGCCCAAAAGGGCGTTTTTTTGTTTCCCCCTTTAAAAAAAGGGAAGTGAAAATTTTGCGTTGCTAAAAATTTTAAAAAAAAAACAATTTTTGGTAAAATTTAAAAGCCAAAAAGGGCATGACCCCGGGCCCCAAAAAGATTTTTAAAAACACCAATGGGGATTTAAAAAAATTTGAAAAAAAAAAAAAATTTTTTTTTTTTTCCCTGGGGAAAAAAAATTGGGGGTCTTTTTTTTTTTGTTTCCAAAAAAATTTGTCCCCTAAATGGGAAAACATCACATTTTTTGGGGATTAAAAATCTTTCTTTTGTTTTCTAAAAAGCTTTTTTTTTGATGCAAAAAATACCGCAAAAATTAAAAATTAAAAATTTTTTTTTAATTCCCTTTTTAGGAAAATATTGAAAAGGAAAAATTTTTTTTAAAGTCTTTTTTAATTCCCCAACCCAGAAGTTTTGGGGGGCAAGGAAAAAAAGGGGAATTTGAAAAAAAAGATTGACCCTTTAAAAATTTTTTTTTTGTCCCCGAAGTTTAAACCACTGGGCATGGTTTTTTTTCCTTTTCCCAAACGACCGGGGGGGCCCGCAATTTTTTTAAAAAAAGTAATCTGCCCCAACCCAAAGGCAAACAAATTTTTTTTTTTTTCGAACCCCGGAAACCCCCGAAAAGAAAACCCTCTGTTTAAAAAAAATTTTAAAAAAAAAAAGACTTTAAAAAGGGGAAAAAAATAATTTTTGGGTTTTCCGGGGGAAAACCCCAAAAAGGGGTTTTTAACGTCCCCCCCAAAAATTAAAAAAAGAAAAATGGTTTTTTTTTTTAAAAAAATGTATTGGGGCCCCCCCAAAACAGCCCCGCCAATTTTTGTCCCCCCCTGTGAATAAGGTTTTTTTTTTTAAAAAGCCCTGAAAAAGTCTGGCCCAAAAAGGAAACCAAAACCCAAAAAAAAAAAGGGTTAAAAAAAAGTAAAACTTTTCCTTTGGTTTAAAGAAAACCTTTTTACCCCTTTTTTTTAAACCCCCCTTTAAAACCCCCAAAAAAATCAATAGGGGTTTCCCCCTTTTCTTGGGGGCAAAAAACCCCAAAAACCCTCCCTACAAAGTTTTTTAAAAATTTCCCCCCGGCCCCCAAACCCTTTTTTTAAAAATAAAAAATTTAAAAAAACAGAAACCCCCTTTTTTTAAACCTTTCCAAGGGGGGAATTGTTGGGCCCCCTTTTAAAACCCCTTTTTACCCCCCTTTAACCCCCAAAAAAACCCCAAAAAAGGGTCCCTCTGCCTTTTGGGCCCTGAACCCCCAAACAAAACCCTGCCAAGGTTTTTTAAAATTCCTTTTTGGCCCCCAAGGGTTTTTCCCCCCTTTATTTAAATTGGGGTTTTGGAAACCGTTTTTTTAACCAAAAAAACAAGGGTCAATGTGGAACCCCCTTTAACCCTTTTTTAAACCCCAAAAATTCCCAAAAGGGGGGGCCCCTCTTTCCCCCGGTTCCCCCCCCACCCCAAAAAACACCAAAAGCCAAAATTTTTTAAGTTTTTTTTAGGCCCCAAAGCCCTTCTTTTAAAATTTTTTTGGGGTCAAAAAAAAAAACCCCTTTTTTTTTTTTCTTTTAACCCAAAGGTTATTTTTTTGGAACCCCTTTACCTTTTTTTAAAACCCCTTTTTAAAACCCAAAAAAAAAATAAAGGAAAAAATAATCTGGCCCCGGGGGGCCCCCCCGACAAATAAAAACCCAAAAACCAAAATTTTTTGGGGGGTTTCCCCCAGGCCCCAAAACGGTTTCCCTTTAAATTTTTTTGAAAAACAGAAACCCCCTTTTTTTTTTTCCCTTTAAAAAAGGTTTAAATTTTTGAAACCCCCTTTACCCTTTTGGAAAACCCCAAAAAAACCAAAAGGGGGGCAAATTTTTGCTTGGGGCCAAAGAACCAAAACACCATGGCCCAAAGGGTTTTTTAAAAAATTTCCCAAAGGCCCCCCCAAGCGGGTTTTTTAAATTTTAAAATTTTCCCCGAAACCCCTTTTTTTTTTAAAAAATAAAAAGGGGTTTAAATTTTGGGGGACCTTTTTACCTTTTTTTCCCCCTTTTTAATCCCAAAAAACCAAAAAAGGAAAAAAAATTAAAAAACCCCTTCTTGGGTTAAAGGGCAAAAAACAAAACCAAAAAACCAAGTTTTGGGGGGTTCCCAGGGGCCCAAAACCCTTTTTTTTTTTGAAAATTTTTTTGAATTTAGAAAACCCTTTTTTTTTTTCTTTAAAAGGGGAAAAAAGGTTTAAACCCTTTACCCCCTTTTAAACCCCTTTTTCCCCCCCTAAAAAATTTAAAAAAGGGGTTCCCCTCTTTCTGGGGCCCCCCTGACCAAAACCCAAAACACACAAAAGTTTTTTTAAATTTCCCCAGGCCCCCCAAGCCCCCTTTTTTTAAATTTTTAATTTGGGTTTGGAAAAAACCCTTTTTTTTTTTCCTTAAAGGTCCCAATTTTTTGAAACCCCCTTGGGAAAAACCTTTTTTGGGGCCCCTTTGGGCCCCCCCAAAAACAAAAAAAGGGGTTCCCCTCTGCTGGTTCCCTGAACCCAAACAAAAACCCTTTTCCAAAAATTTTTTTTTTAAAAAAATTTTCCCAGGCCAAAAAAAGGGGTTTTTTTTTTTAAAAATTTTAAATTTATCCCCCAAAAACTTTTTTTTCCTACCCAAAGGGCCAAAAAATTGGAAAAACCTTTACCCCCTTTTTTCCCTAGACCCCCAAAAACAAAAGGGGGTTAAACTTTCCCCGGAATTTAAAAAGAAACCCAAAACCCCCCCTCCCCCCCAAAAATTTTTAAGTCCCCCAGGCCCCCCCAAAAGGGGTTTTTTTTTCCCCTTTAAATTTTCGGAAAACCCTTTTTTTTTCCTAAAAAGGGTTTAATTTTTGACCCCTTTTAAACCTTTTTTTCCCCCCCTTTAAAGCCAAAAAACAATAGGGGGTTTAAAACCCGAATTTTTTCAAAAAAAACCAATTTACCAAAACCAAGTTTTTTGAAAATTTTCCCAAAAGGCCCCCAAGGGGTTTTTTTTTTTGTTTTAATTGGGGGTCAAAAAAAAACCGTTTTTTTTTTAAATTAAAAAAGGTTTAAAAGTAACCCCTTTTTACCTTTTTAAAACCCCCCGGGCCCCAAAATCTAAAAGGGGGTCCATTCTACTGAAACCCCCTGACCCCCAAACAAACCAAAAAAACCAAAATTTTGGGAAAAATTCCTAGGCCCTTTAAAAAAGGGTTCCCTTTTTTGTTTAATTTTTTAAAATTGGGGGAAACCCCGGGTTTTTTTTTTTTCCCCCAAAAAGGGGGAATGTGACCCTTTTACCCCTTTTTTACCCCCTTTTGGGAAACCCCCAAAAAAAAAAATAGGGGCCCCCCACTTTGGTTTTAAAGAAACCAAAACACCAAAAAAACCAAAAAATTTTGAAAATTTCCCCCAAAGGCCCCTTTTAAAGGGTTTTTTTTTAGGGGAAAATTTAAAAACGGAAAAAATTTTTTTTTTTTTCCCCACAAGGTCAAAAAGGGGGGGCCCCCTTTAACCCCCTTTTGGGGCCCCCCTTGGAAAAAACCCCCAAAAAAACCCCAAAAGGGGCCAATTTTACTGGTTCCCCCCCTGGGCCCCCAAACCCCCATTAAAAAAGTTTTAAAATTTTTTCCTAAGGCCCCCCAAGGTTTTTTTTTTAAATTTTTTTGAAAAACCGGGGAAACCCCGGTTTTTTTTTTTTTCCCTTTTTTAAAGGTCAAAAATTTTAACCCTTGACCTTTTTAAAACCCTTTTTTAAAATCCAAAAATTTAAAAAAGGGGGTTTTCCCCCTT
Organism: Ruditapes philippinarum; assembly: GCF_026571515.1. NCBI lineage: Eukaryota > Metazoa > Mollusca > Bivalvia > Venerida > Veneridae > Ruditapes > Ruditapes philippinarum. Next base: position 4,569 of record NW_026864212.1, read on the forward strand.
TACCCCGGTTTTGGGCCCCCAATTTTACCAATTTTCAAAAATTTTTTTAATTTCCTAGGCCCTTTTTTTTAAAGGGTTTTTTTTAAAAATTTTTTTGAATTTGGGAAACCCTTTTTTTTTTTTCTTTTTTAAAGGGGCCCAATTGGGAAAAACCCTTTAAACCCCTTTTTTAAAAACCTTTGGGGAAAATCCAAAAAAACAATAGGGGGGCCCCTCCCAAAAGGGTTTTAAAAAATTTACCAATCCCCCCATTCCTTTTTAAAAAATTTTTTTTAAAAATCCCTAAAGGCCCCTTTTGGGGTTTTTTTTTTTTTTCATTTTTTTGATCGGGAAAAAACCCTTTTTTTTTCCCCCAAAAAAAGGTTCCCCAAAGTTGGGGCCTTTTTAACCCCCTTTGGAAACCCCCCTTAAAAAGGGGCCCAAAAAACAAAAATTTGGGGGGGCCCCCTCCCCCCGAATTTTTGGTTTAAAAACCATCAAACCCTACCAAGGTTTTTGGGAAAATTTTTCCCCCCCAGGGCCCCCAAGGGGTTTTTTTTTTGTTTTTTTTGATCAGAAAACCGTTTTTTTTTTTTAAAAAAAGGGCCCTTTTGGGGAAAAACCCTTTACCCCCTTTTTTTACCCCTTTGGAAAACCCCAAAAAAAAACCCCATTTCGGGGGTAAACTTTCCCCTTTAAAAACATTTTTAAAACCAAAAACACCCAAAAAATCCCAAAATTTGGAAATTTTTTCCCCTAAGGGCCCTTTAAGGTTTCCTTTTTGTTTTTTTTGTCCGGGAAAAAATTTTTTTTTTTTTAACCCCTTTCAAGGCCCCCCCAATGTGGGCCCCCTTTTAAACCTTTTTTTTAAAAAACCCCCTTTGGAAACCCCCAAAAATTTTAAAAGGGGGGGGCCCCTTTTACTGATTTTTGAAACCAAAAATCACCCCTTTTCCCAAAGGGTTTTTTACGTTTTTTCCCCCCGGCCCCTTTTTAAGGGCCCTTTTTTTTTTGTTTTTTTGAAAACGGAAAAAACCCTTTTTTTTTTTCTTTTTTTTTTAAGGCCCCCATTGGGTTGGGTTTGGGAAAATTTTTTTTACCCCCCTTTGGGGGCCCCCCCCAAAAAAAAAATTTTTTTTTAAAAAGGGGGGGGGCATCTACTGGTTCATGGCCCTTTAAAAACAAAAAAAAACCCCCAAATTTTTTTAAGTTTCCCCCCAAAGGCCCCCTTAAAAGGGTTTTTTTTTTTGTTTTTTTTTTTGATTTGGAAAAAACCCGGGTTTTTTTTTTTCCCTTTTTTAAAGGTTTTCCAAAAGTTGGGAAAAACCCCTTGGAAAACCCCTTTGGGGCCCCCTTGAAAATTCCAAAAATTTAAAAAAAGGGGGGGGCCCCTCACTTTGGGCCCCAAAAAGAAAAAAAACCAAAAACAAACCCAAAAAACCCAAATTTTTTTAAAATTTCCCCCGGCCCCTTTTTGGGGTTTTTTTAAAAATTTTTTTATTTGGGTCGGAAAAACCCCTTTTTTTTTTTTCTTTTTCAAAAGGGGCCCCCCCAAAAGTGGGAAATTGAAAAACCTTTTTGGACCCCCCTTTTCCCAAAAAATAATAGGGGGGTTTTCTACTGGTCAAATGAACCAAAAAACAACCAAAACCAAGTTTTTTTGGGGAAAAATTTCCCCCCCCCGGCCCTTTAAAGGGGGTTTCCCTTTTTTTTTGTTTTTTAATCGGGGAAAAAACCCTTTTTTTTTCCTTTTAAGGGGGCCCCAATTTGGGGGGGGGAACCCCCTTGGGAAAACCCTTTTTTTCCCCTTTGAAAAACCCCCCAAAAATCAAAAAGGGGAAAAATCTTTCTGGGTCAAAAAACCCCAATTCCAAAACCAATACCAAAAATTTTTTTTTTTTGTTTCCCCAAGGCCCCCCTTTAAAGGTTTTTTTTTTATTTTTTTTGAATTTTTTGGAAAAAAACCCTTTTTTTTGCTTTTTTTAAAAATCAAAAGTGACCCTTTGGGAAAACCTTTTTAAACCCCTTTTTCCCCCCCAAAAAAAATAGGGGGGTTCCCAAAAAACAAAACTTTCAAAAGGAAAATAAAACAAACCAAAAAAAACCCCCGTTTTTGGGGAAGGGTTCCCCCAGGGGGGGTTTTAAAAAGGTTTTTTTTAAAATTTTTTAAATTTTTCCGGAAACTTTTTTTTTTTTTCTTTTTTTTAAGGGGGCCCCCCGTGACCCTTTTAAAATTTTTTACCCCTTTTACTCCCAAAAAAAACCCAATTTGGGGGGTAATCTAACCCGGTCATACCAAAACAAACCAAAACCAAAATTTTTAATTTCCCCAGGCCCCTTAAAGGTTTTTTTTTTTTAGTTTTTTTAAAACCCGGGGAAAAACTTTTTTTTTTTCTTTCCAAAAAGGGCCCAAAAAGGGGGGGACCTTGGAAACCCCTTTTTTAAAACCCCCTTGGGGCCCCCCAAAAAACAAAAAAGGGGGGATTTCCCTTTCATTTAACCCCAATTTACCATAAAAAAAGTTTTTTTAAAAATTTTCCCCCCAAGGGCCCCCTTAAAACCCCCTTTTTTTTGTTTTTTTTTTGGGGCCGGAAAGTTTTTTTTCCTTTTTTTAAAAGGTTTTAATGGGGACCTTTTAAAACCTTTTTTTACCCCCCTTGGGAAAACCCCAAAAAAACAATAGGGGGTTTAATTTTACCCCCGGCCCCTGACCCCAAACACCAAAACCAAGTTTTTTTTAAAAATTTCCCCAAGGCCTTTTAAAGGGTTTTTTTTTAATTATTTTGGGTTTGGAAAAACCCCTTTTTTTTCCCTTTTTTTAAGGGTTTAAAATTTGGGCCTTGGAAAACCTTTTTTTAAAAAACCCCTTTAAACCCCAAAAAAACAATAAAGGGGGGTCAAAACTAAAAGGGGTTTTTATACCTCAACCCCCAAAACCAAAATTTTTAAAAATTTTCCCAAAAGGCCCCAAGGGGTTTTTTTTTTGTTTTTTTTAAAAAACCGGAAAAACCATTGGGGTTAAAAAACCCAAGGCCAAAAGTGAAACCCTTTTCCCCCCCTTTTTTTGGGAAAAAAAATTCCCCAATTCCCCCCCCCATTTCTAAAAATTGGGAATTTTTTTGGAAAACCAAAAAAAAAAACCCAAAATTTTAATTTTTTAAGGGCCCCTTTTTTGCCTTTTTAAAAAGGGCCCTTTAAAAAACGGAAAAAAACCTTTAAAAATTAACCCCCCAAAAAAAAGTAACCCTTTTCCCCTCCTGGAAACCCCTTTTTTTTTCCCCTGAAAAAAAAAAATTTCCCCAATTTGGGTTTAAATTCCAAACCCAAATTTTTAACCCCCTGAAACCCCAAAAATTTTCCCTTTTTGGGGCCAATTCCAAGTTTCTGCCCCCCCCTTTCCCGGCCTTAAGGTTTTAAAAATTTTGGTTTCCCCCAAAATTTTGGGGGGGGTTTAAGGTCCCAAAAAACCCCCTAAAAAACCCCTTTCCCCCCAAAAAATTGGGGGGGAAAAACCTCTTTGGCCCAAAAAAGGAAAAAAAAAAGAATCAAAAACCCAAAAACCCAAATTTTTTTTTTGGTCCCCCCTTGGTTTAAATTTTTTATATTTTAAAAAAAGGGAAAAAATTTTTTTTTTTTTTTATTTAAGGAAAAAAATGGGTTTAAACCCCTTTTTAACCCTTTTCCCCTTTGCCTTCCCAAAATTTTTTAAAAAAAGGTTTTTTAAAAAGGGAAACCAAATCACCCAAAAAAAAGGTTTTTGGAAAAGTTTTAAAAAAAAACTGGAAAGGTTTTTTTGGGTTTTTTGAAAAGAAGGAAAAAGTTTTTTTTGGTTT